>NC_059303.1:7422859-7425359 GCF_017591435.1 Portunus trituberculatus
TCCTAATTTTCTTCTTCCCGTCAGTGCCTTCTTCAAAACCTCTCTCTCTCTCTCTCTCTCTCTCTCTCTCTCTCTCTCTCTCTCTCTCTTTTCACCATTTTTTTCAATATATTCCTTCTTTTTCTTCCTACTTTCCCTTTTCTCTTCAGCGTCTCCTTCACCCACACCCGCAGGAGGCGCCGAGAGGTCCTTGGGTCACGTGTGGTTGTGTTCCGGCCTCTCCTCTCCTCATCTAGATTCCTTCCCGTGATAGGAGCAGAGACTGAGAGGAAAGAAAAGCTGGCTCTCTCTCTCTCTCTCTCTCTCTCTCTCTCTCTCTCTTCTCTTCTCTTTTTTTTTTATTTGTCTCTATAACTCTATCCGGTGTTAATCCCCCCTCTTTCTCTCTCTTTTTCCTTTTTTTTTTCTCTTTCTTTATTGTTCGTTTTGTTTTCTATAACACTTCGTTTTTTTTCTTTCTTTCTCGTTTTCTTTGTCTTTATCAGCGTGTCTTTATCTCTCTTTATTCTTGCTTTCTTCTATTCTTTTTTTTTTTTGTCGTCAATTTCTCTGCCAATCTCTTCCTTCTGTGATGTTTTGGTAGTCATGACTCTTCCCCTTTTTCTGTGTCTCATTTCTCTCTCTCTCTCTCTCTCTCTCTCTCTCTCTCTCTCTCTCTCTCTCTCTCTCTCTCTCTCTCTCTCTCTCTCTCTAATTCACTGACGCATTCCAGTTTCTTATTCCCGTCCTCTCCCTTGCATGATATATAAATTTAAGTTCTTTCTCAGTCCCCTCATCACCATCACCCTTTCTCCCTCTTACTTAATTCATTCTCTCTCTCTCTCTCTCTCTCTCTCTCTCTCTCTCTCTCTCTCTCTCTCTCTCTCTCTCTCTCTCTCTCGACCTTCGTTCATTTCAACCTAAGATTATCGCACCTCAGTTCCTCCTATGAAACAGTCAGTACGATGCATCAATTAGTACTAAGCTTTCGTACAAGGAAGGAAAACTGTCGTACCTTGACTTCTTGGCTATTGTACGTTCAAATCATGCTTCCGCTCTAGTATTTCTCGAGTGAACGTAGCCAGATATCAATTATATCATTCTGGGAAGGGAATTAACAAGGGTAACTCACCTGTTTCAAAATTAACAAGACATGGACAGGTGAGAGAGAGAGAGAGAGAGAGAGAGAGAGAGAGAGAGAGAGAGAGAGAGAGAGAGAGAGAGAGAGAGAGAGAGAGAGAGAGAGAGAGAGAGAGAGAGTTATGATGATATATAAGGAGCAGGGAGAGAAATTGAAGGATTAAAGAAAGAAAATGATAAATGGAGGAAAGATAAAAGGAAGGAAACAAAGAAGGAGGGAAGGAAGGAAGGAAGGAAGGAAGGAAGGAACGAGGAAGGAACGAACGAGTAAATGGAGGAATGAAGAGGAGAGGAACCAGCGAAGGAAGAAAGAAAGAAAGGAGAGGAAGAAAGAGAGGAAAGGAAGAAAGTAAGGAAAGGAAGAAAGGAAAGAAGGAAGAAAAAAAGGAAGAAAGGAAAAAAAGAGAAAGAAGAACGAGATTGATAAAGTAACAGGATTATAAATAAATGAATGAAAGAAAAGAAATATATGAACAAAATAAGAAAATATAAGAAAATTAGAGGAGGAGATTTAAGAAGAAAGAACAAAGAGTAAAAAAGAAGATGGCGAAGAGGGGAAAAATAGAAAATAAAAATAAAACAAGCTAAAAATACAATAAAGCTTAGGAATAAAAAAAAAACAAAAAGTAATATTTCAATACTGCAAAACTAGATGTATATGAAAAGGAGAAAAAAACAAACTGAAAAAAAAAATTGAAAATAAAAAAGGGAAAAGTTACGAATAGACAAATATAATAACACAAAAATAAAAAGAAAAGAAAAGAAAAAAAACTAAAATATATATAAAAAAGAAAAAAAAACAAGAAATTGAATAGAAAATAGAAAATAAAAAAATGAAAAAGTCACTGATACACAAATATAATAAAACGAAAGAAAACAAAATGAAAAGAAAAGAAAAGAAAAGAAAAAGACCAGAAAAAATATATATCCATGATTAATTTCCTCACATCATAAACTCAAAAAAAGAAAAGACAAAAAGGAAAAAAAATCACTTAATAAATCCTTCCTTTCAAAAAATCAAATCACTTTCACATCAACGAATAATTCTTTTCCAACATATTTATTCTTTTTCTGTACGATTTACTGCCAGAGGAGGAGGAGGAGGAGGAGGAGGAGGAGGAGGAGGAGGAGGAGGAGACATTAATCTCTTTACGGTTTCTCGGCGTCGCTTCAAACTACTTTGCATGGCGGAGGGAAAGTCAAATGATGAGTGCCGCGGCTTTGTCTGGGAGAGGGGCAGTTGGAGGGAGATCAAGGAATATTTGCTCTCTCTCTCTCTCTCTCTCTCTCTCTCTCTCTCTCTCTCTCTCTCTCTCTCTCTCTCTCTCTCTCTCTCTCTCTCTCTCTCTTCCTTTCCATGCAATCTTTAAGCAAATTCTCT
>NC_059303.1:7427859-7447859 GCF_017591435.1 Portunus trituberculatus
TGATTTGGTAAAATAAGATAAAATAAAGTAAGGAAAGGTAAAGCAAGGTAAACTAAGGTAAGGTAAACTAAGGTAAGCTAATGTAAGATAAGATAAGGTATGGTACAGTAAGGTAAGGTATGGTAAGATAAGGTAGATTAAGATAAAGTAAGGTAAGATACTGTGAAGTTAGGTTAGGGTAGATTAGATAAAGTAAGGTAAGGTTATGTTACGTTAGATAAGATAATGTAAGGTATGATTAGATTAGGGTAGGTTATATAATGTCAAGTAAGGTTAGATCAGGTTAGGTTAAATAAAACAATAATAGATACTGTTAGATTAAGGTAGAGAAAGGCAAGATTAGATTGAATACCTTAAGATGAGGTGCACTTAAGATGGATTACGTCAGAGAGGATGGAGTAAGTAAGGATAAAGTTTGAAGGTTCAGGATCAGCTTAGGGACATGTGGGCAGGGTGGAGGGATATGAAGGGAGGGCAGAGAGACATGTACAGGAAGGGCAGAGAGACATGTATAGGGAGGGTAGAGAAACTTGTATAGGAAAGGCTGAGAGACATATATAGGGGCTTGTGGGCAGGGTTGGGAACATGTAGAGGAGGTTAGAGGGAGGTGTTGGCAGGGTGGAGGGACATGTAGGGAAGATAGAGGGGCTTGAGGGAGTTAAGGAGTTAGCAGAGGGCGTGGAATTAAAAGAAGGGCCCCAAGACTTCCAGAAAAGCCGTGAAAGTTTAGAGAAATTTCACAAGGCGCCTTTCTTACACTATTAATCCCAGTTAACGCAGACCTTTCCACACTCAATGTTTTTTTTTTTTTTCTTCTCTCTCCTACCGTCTGTTTATCTTCACTCACTCAATTCCTCCTCTCTATCTCCTCTAAAACTTGTCCTTCCTATCACACGTTCCTTCCTTATCGTGTTTCGTCTTTCCTTAACTGAATTCCCTCGTTCCTTGATTTCTTCCTTGGTTTTCGATTATTGTCTTGTCCTTTCTCCCTCTGCCTGCCTCTAGTTCCTCTTCTTACTCTTCCTCAGATGTGCCCATTGTCAAAAAATAAACAGCTTCCCTCGGAGATCACGGAATTCCAACCTACGTACATACTCCCAGGCACATGAAATATTAATGCTGCCGTCGAGGGGAAACAAACACCAACGAGAAATTAAGAGTAAAATGTTCTGTCAGATGCGCGCTTTCTGTTGTCGCTCCTTGCTCCTTCAGGCCGCGAGATACAGAGACCTACAGAAAACTTACTCGGGAATCTGAAGGACGGCGAGAAAGGGATGTAATTGTTGGCCGGGGAGGAAACGTAGCTGGATTTGTGTATATATGGAGAAGTGAGTAGGGTTTTATAGTGTGAGGGAGAGAGGAAAGACCCGTGAATGAAAATAAAGGCTGGAATCTGAAGGAGGTGACGAAGGAATGTAATAGTCGACTGGTGGGGAAAAGTACCTGGATTTATGTATATATGGAGAAGTGAGTGAAGGTTTTGAGTGGGAAGGGAGAAAGGAAACACCCGTGAATAAAAATCTAGGCTGGGATCTGAAGGAGGTGACGAAGGAATCTATTTGTCGACTGGTGGGGAAAAGTAGTTGGATTTGTGTATATATGGAGAAGTGAGTAAGGTTCTATAGTGTGAGGAGAGAGGAAAGACCAGTGAATGAAAATTTGGGTTGATATCTGAAGGAGGCGAGGAAGGGATATGATTGTTGGCCGGGGAGGAAAAGTAGTCGGATTTATGTATATATGGGGAAATAAGTGAAGGTTTTTAGTTGGAGGGAGAGAGAGAGAGAGTGAGACCTGGAAAAGAAACCTACACTGAAATCTGAAGGAGGCAAGGAAGGGATGTAACTGTTCATTGATGGGTAAAAAATAACCGTATTTGTGTATATAATGGGAGATGAGTAAGGGTTTTAAGTGGGAGGGAGAGAGAAGACCTGGAAAAAAAAACTACACGGTGATCTGAAGGTGGCAACGAAGAGACGTGACTAATGACTGGTCGACTGGTGAGAAATGCCATGCCACGTTTTCATATTCATTTTGGTTACTATTTGGCGATTTTATACAGCTTCAGAAACTCATATTGAGATTAAAATAGTACAGACTTTGGCCATTAATCTTCTGACCTCTATAGACCCTTCCTAATGCAAATATAATCGTCTAATCATACCCAAAAATCATGGTAAAAATGCGTCTATGTACTGAAGGGGTTAAGTACTGGGTTGTGGACATGTATCTGAGCGTACTTGGGGAGTCTATAAGTGGATTTTGTATGGATTATAGGCTAGTGCTTGATGTTCACGGTGGATAGCAAGTGAAGAGTGGATAAAACAAGTAGGAGGTGGAATTATAGGTGCGTGGTGTTAGTTCAAGTTGGGTAGTGAATAGAGTGCTAACTGAACAATGGGTGGAGGTATAAAGGGAAGGCAGTGGATGAAGGGAAGAGAGTGAAAGGTGAATAATGGTGGATAGGCGATGGTTAGTCACATAACGGACGACTGTGAATGGAAGAAAGCAGAGTGGATGAGTAGTTGATAGTGGAAGGTGGAAAACAGTTAGTGAGCCTCGTTGGGCTGGCATTGCTAGAGTGGGCTGGCGCAGGCTTGAGTGGGCTGGAGGTTTGGTTCTGGCGGAGGTTTACTCACCAAACACGTGGCTGCATTAGACAAATGAGGAGGGCTAGCCGTTCATCATGGGCAGCAAACAGTGGTACGGTGAATGAAGCTGTCTCGTGTCTCTGTCTTTACCCTGCAATACACTGAGCCTCCACAGACCACAGGGACAGCGACACAGGCGGAGAGGAATCGCCGAGTCTTCTGAAAACCGGTATATCGAACTTGGAACCTCAAAGAACGAGTAGAAATGTGTTAAAGAAGTAAAAAAGTGAACTGGAACCTCATAAATCGAATAATGACGAATAAAATAAATAAAAAAGCATTACGTGAATTTAAAATGAGTACTGGAACTTCACAAAACGAGTAAATGTGATTAAATAAAGTAAAAAATATAAGTGGAATCTCACAAAACGAGTAATAACGAGTAAAAATAAACAAAAAATAATGAGAATCTAAAAATAGTCCTGGAACCTCAAAAGACGAATAATAACGAGAGAAAACGAGTACTGGAACCAAAAAGATGATTATTAACGAGAGAAAATCATTAATGGACCCTCAAAAAACTATTAAAACAAGTAAAAGCAAGTAATGGACCCTCGAAAAGACAATAAGGAATATTAATAATGCTTGAGACCTTCTCCCTTCCCCCCCTTTCCCCTTCCCCCAACCCTAGTGCGAGTTGTGCCCAGCTGGAGACTCAAGGAAGGGCAAAGTTCACCAAACGCCAACGAAAATTCTATTGGAAAGACTCTCAACTCCTGCCATCAACTAGGGGAGTGCGGTGCGTGAAGCCCAAACAGGAACGGAAAGAAAAATGTTGCCGTGGAAAGTTGTGGAGGAGCTGAGCGTGTGTTGCCGCGTGGAGGAGACCCACCATACCACACACACACGCCAGAACACCACACCACAAGCCACCACACACCAAACGTTCCCCTCACTGGTAGGATTGAGCGTGTGTCCCTAGCTAGTGAGGGGAGGAAAGGCACCATTACACACACACACACACACACACACACACACACACACACACACACACACACACACACACACACCACACCACACGTTCCCCAGTAACCAACTTAAAGAGGCGAACAAACTTTTTCCATCACACATAACCTAGAGAGATGAAAACTGGTCTGCTCAGGTTGATTGCCCAGCACTGAGGTAAAGCTAGGAGGAGGAGGAGGAGGAGGAGGAGGAGAACGTGGACGAGGAAAAGGGAGACAATGCAGTTCTGTAAGGGGGAAGTTATCTAGGCTGAAGGAATGCAAAGGCCAACTAAAAGGGATAAAAAAGAAAAAAAAAACGAAAGGGGGAAAATGGCATAAAGGAGAAAGGGTGATGAAAGGAAAGAAAACGGAGATAGGAATATGCATGAAAGGAGAGAGAGAGAGAGAGAGAGAGAGAGAGAGAGAGAGAGAGAGAGAGAGAGAGAGAGAGAGAGAGAGAGAGAGAGAGAGAGAGAGAGAGAGAGAGAGAGAGAGAGAGAGAGAGAGAGAGAGAGAGAATCCTTTTAACTTTATAACGTACAATAACCTACATTTTGAATTCCTGTGTTAATCTCCTTTAGGACCAAAAAGGACAGAAAGAGACAAACAGCTGGACAGACTCAAAGCGACGAGGAAAAGGTGGGAGAGAATTAAGAGAGAGCGTAACTAAATACATTATAAGAGGAGGGTTACTCGCCACGGTTTGTTACGCTGTAGTGGATGGCGAGCATTGAATTATTTAGCTGTGTTCTCCCTCAATAGTAAATGTTGGTAATTTTTTTAAGTTTTGACGATTTTCTCTTTTTTATTGCTACTTGTATGGAATTTCTGTGTTTTTAGTACTTTTCATAATTTTAGTTCACTTTATATAATCTTTTGACATTTCAGGATTTTTTTTTTTCATTCTTTTATGATTTTCTGTATTTCATTTCTACTTATTTCAAATTTGTACGTGTTTTTCTAGTGCATTTGTAACTTGTCTGAAAATTTTGCGTGTGGTTTTCTATAGTTTTACTTCACTTTTTACGTAATTTTTTTATGTTTCAGGATTTTTTTTTTTTTAGTTTTTATGATTTTTTTTATTCCTACTTGTCTGAAATTTCCATGTGTTTTTCTAGTACATTTTTTAACTTGTATGAAAATTTTGCGTGTGTTTTTAAATAGTTTTAGTTAATTTTTTATGTATATTTTTTTCTATATTTCAGGATTTCTTTTCTTTGAAGTTTTTATGATTTTCTATGTTTTATTTCTACTTGTCTCAAATTCTACGTGTGATTTTTCAGTACATTTTTAGCTTGTCTGGAAATTTTGTAAGTGCTTTTATATAATATTAGTAATTTTTTAATGGAATTCTTAAGACATTTTAGGATTTCTTTTCTTATTTCTATTTGACTATTATGTTTAAATACTTTTACATAATTTTAGTGCACTTTCACGTTATTCTTAAACATTTACGTTTTTAATACATCTTTAAACTTTGAACGTAACTAACTCAAAGCCAAAAACAGTCTCACACTGACCAAATACAGTTTATATAAAATCAGCATTAAGGTACAAATCCAGCAGTATTTACCAAGAATAAATGAATATTACCAGTTCTAAGCATCAACACCTTTCTCTACACTCTTAATACATACCACACGCCGACCTAAACACCTTTCCCCATGTGTGTGTGTGTGTGTGTGTGTGTGTGTGTGTGTGTGTGTGTGTGTGTGTGTGTGTGTGTGTGTGTGTGTGTGTGTGTGTGTGTGTGTGTGTGTGTGTGTGTGTGTGTGAACCCTGCGTATGAATATGACACACGACACAGAGATTCCCCTCCCAAAGAGTATTAACACGTAACCAACACGCTCTGATGAAGGAGAGGAGTCTGTGGGATGTAGGATGGGAAAACATGATACAAACATACCCTACACTAAAGCCACGAGCCGCCAAACCACCCACCACCCACCCAGCCACCCACCCACCAGCCACCCAGCCACTGAGCCAGAACCCACGCCATCACCTGCCTCATTTACCAGTAATCTCAATACGAAGCTGCAACAACAGTACCTCCAGCCAGACTTTACCTCATCCTCTTGAGGGTCACGTTAGGGATAAGATAATTAGTGTTTTGTTTCTATATCCTTTTCAGTTTAACGTATATAATCCTCTTCAAGTAGTGACGGGTACGAGTAATGTGCGTTTCTTCATATTTTTTTTTTCTTTCTTTTTTTACGCAAGAGGGAAAATCAGCCAAGGTCAATGAAAGATTAAAAAAAATAAGCCCACTTGAAATGCCAGTTCCCTTCAAGAATGATATAAAATCACTGATATTAGAATTATTGATATTAGAATTACTGAAGGGCTTTACTTGATCCTATTGAGGTAGTGTTAAGGAGAAGATAATCTGTATTGCTTCTCTATATCAGTCCATAAGATTATCTCGTACCTAAGAATATAGTTGTAAATATCTTATTCTCAAATTTTCTGTGCCTGTATCCATAAGCGACAATTAACTTCCTATTCTCTCTTTTTCAGTGTATTTATAACCTTCATTATCTATTCTCTATTCCCTCTGTTTTTAGTGGATTTATACCCTGAAGAGAACAACACAACCTTCTATTCTCTCTCTCTCTCTCTGTTTAGTGAATTTACCTTACATGAGAACACTTCATCTTCTATTGTTTGTATTTTTCGTGCATCTGTAGCCTGAAAAAAAAGCCCTTCACTTATTTTCCTCTGTTTAATGTATTTATCTTACAAGACAACACTTCATCTCCTATTCTCTATATTTTCTGTCTATCTGCAGCCAAAAAAAAAAAATTCACTCATATTCTCTCTTCTTAGTACATTTACCTTCCATACCAACTCTTCACCTTCTATTCTCTATATGTTCTGTGCATCTGTAGCCTAAAATAGAACGGCCCTTCACTTATTCTCCCTCTTTTTAATGTATTTACCTTAGACACCAACACTTCATCTCTTATTCTCTATATTTTCTGTGCATCTGTAACCTGAAAAAATAAAAGACACTTTATTTAGTCTCCCTCTTTTTAGTGTATCTACCTTACAAGACAACAAACACTTCACCTCCTATTCTCTATATTTTTTGTGCATCTACAGCCTAAAATAAAAAGACCCTTCACTTATTCTCTCTGCTGCTTCGATGTGCTCAGGCGGAGAATTCTTAGAACTGAATGCAAACAAGGGAAGACCGAGGCAGCAAAGAGTCAGGGGTCCCGCAGATACCAAGAACTGGGAAGACGATGAGTGGAGAAGTCGCTGGATGCTGAGGACCGTATTCACAAACGCTCTTCTCTTTCTCACCACAACTGTTTTCCAACGCCACAGAGATGACTAGCAGGATTTTTAAGTGTTTCTCCAGTTGATAATGTAGAAATTTTGTCACTCTGCCTATTACCTTAAAAAAATCTAATAAATTTCAGTTAAGCCTTTTGAAATAGCGGAGGTGAAGCAGAAAAGTGTTTGAGAATACGAGTCTGAGTCCTTTTAACTTCATCTGAAATATTAAGTAAAGTTTAACCAAGACGAGTCACTCACAAGAACTCCTGCAACCCCTCCAGTTATTAATGAAGGAGGGAGGTTTTTTGCGTGCACTCCCACATCATCGAAGCCCGGGAGTAATGGAGTAATGGTTAAACACACACATAAAAGGAGAAATGGCTAAATACACATGTAAAAGAGAAGTGTCATGTCACCGCCGCGTCCCGTGCAAACACCTCACCTTTGTTCGTGTGTGTGTGTGTGTGTGTGTGTGTGTGTGTGTGTGTGTGTGTGTGTGTGTGTGTGTGTGTGTGTGTGTGTGTGTGTGTGTGTGTGTGTGTGTGTGTGTGTGTGTGTGTGTGTGTATTTCTATGAACTGAGAGGATATTTAATTAAGCGTGCACTAAGATAAAATCAAGATATATTTGCTCTTCATTCTCTTATGTTCTCTGTTTCTTTCTGTTTGCCTAGATGGGTTTTTTTCTGCTCACTCTGTTCCATTATCTATCAATGTTAATGTGATGGGTAGTCTGTTTATCACCTAATGCTTTATCTGTTATCTATTCAATCAATCTGCCAATACTAATGCGATTTACTAATACGTTCCAGAAAGATAAGATTAATCAGGAGAGAGTTTTCAATTTTTTCCACTCTTTTTCTCAAACTTTGGTATAAAATTTTCAAAGGGGGGACGGAGTGAATTAAGTGGTAAGTGAAGGATAATAACATTGTTTTTTTATTCATTTTTCTCTCTTTTCATTTCATTTTCTTGTTACTTTTTTTTCTCTGTCTTTTTTGGTGGAAGGATTAAAATGAAGTTACTGCCACAAACAAGAGAATAAAGAATGTGAGGAGTTTTATAGCAATATTCCCTCTTTTATTCCCCTCTCTTCCTCCCACTTTCCCTTCCTCTCTTTCTCTCTCTCTCTCTCTCTCTCTCTCTCATCTTTCCGTTCATTTAAGCAATATTTTCTTTTTTATTCCTCTGTTCCTCCCTTTTATTCCTTTTGCTCTTTCTCATCTCTCCCTTTCGTTTTTTTCCTCCTTCTCCCTCTCTTTTGTTCACCGATTCCCTCTTTCCCTTTTTTCCTTTTCCCTTTCTTCTCTTCTTCATTCTTTTTCCTCGCTCATTCTTCTTTCCATTCTCTTTCATTCTCCTTCCCTTCTCTTCATCTCTTTCTATCTTCCTCTTTTATCCGTATGTTCATCTTTTCTCGTTTTCTCCTTTCTCCATCTCTTTCTCTTTCTTCTTCCCATCTTACTCCTTTCTCTAACTTCCTATTTCTCTTGCTCTCTTTCTCATCTTCCTCCTCCTCCTCCTCCTCCTCCTTTATTTTTCATATTATATTCATCGTTTCTTTCTTCACATAAACTCCTTTCCTTCTCCTGTTTTCTTTCCCTCTCTTACCGTCTATTTCTCTTGTCTTCTCCACTTCTTACCATTTCTTCTCACTTATTTCTTCTCCTATTTATTCATTCTTCATCCTTTCCTCCCTTACATAAATTTCTTTCTTTTTTTTTACTATTCGTCTATCTTCTACCATCTATTTCATTTACTTTCTTCTCTCTCTCTCTCTCTCTCTCTCTCTCTCTCTCTCTCTCTCTCTCTCTCTCTCTCTCGCCGACGAAAACCCTAAAAAGCACACGGCTCCAAGATTAATTAAGGAATCACCCTTCTCTCGGCGTGCACGTCACACACACACACACACACACACACACACACACACACACACACACACACACACACACACACACACACTTGAGATAGAAATGGGAACTAAAAAAGACGAAAATTAATATAAACTAGAAAGACACCACAAATAAACACAACTAATTAAATAACACGCGATGAAATAAAAAAAAAATTTAAAAAAAACTTACTTAATAAACATAAAGCAAATCAAATACAAACCAATAATAAAAAAGATGATACAGAAACAAAAAAAGTAAGATAGAAAAGAAAAAAAAATGACAAATAAAACAACTAATTCGATAACAGGCGATAAAAAAAACAATGAAAAATAAAACAAAAAATAAATAAACTAAAAAACTGAAAAAAAGTTACAGAAACAAAAAATATATATAATGGAGAGGGAAAAAAATAATATAAACTTGACCAAAAACAGGGAATATAAAAGACACTAATTAGCACCTGAACAGCAAGTAATGAACAGGTAAGGGAGATAAAACAACAATAACAAGGTGAGGTGAGTGAAGCCCGCCAGGTGTAACAGGTAATACAGAAACTAATTAATTGTCCACTAAATCATTACGAGAGAGAGAGAGAGAGAGAGAGAGAGAGGAGAGAGTGAGGATTCTTCTCTCTCTCTCTCTCTCTCTCTCTCTCTCTCTCTCTCTCTCTCTCTCGTGTCTTCTACTTTAGGTAGGAAATGGAGATAAAACAGAGAGAGAGAGAGAGAGAGAGAGAGAGAGAGAGAGAGAGAGAGAGAGAGAGAGAGAGAGAGAGAGAGAGAGAGAGAGAGAGAGAGAGAGAGAGAGAGAGAGAGAGAGAGAGAGAGAGAGAGAGAAAGAAAGGAAACACAAAGTGAATAAAAGAAAACAAGAGATTACGGAAAAAAAGGGAAAAGCTGGATTAGTGGAGAGAGAGAGAGAGAGAGAGAGAGAGAGAGAGAGAGAGAGAGAGAGAGAGAGAGAGAGAGAGAGAGAGAGAGAGAGAGAGAGAGAGAGAGAGAGAGAGAGAGAGAGAGAGAGAGAGAGAGAGAGAGAGAGAGAGAGAGAGAGAGAGAGAGAGAGAGAGAGAGAGAGAGAGAGAGAGAGAGAGAGAGAGAGAGAGAGAGAGAGAGAGAGAGAGAGAGAGAGAGAGAGAGAGAGAGAGAGAGAGAGAGAGAGAGAGAGAGAGAGAGAGAGAGAGAGAGAGAGAGAGAGAGAGAGAGAGAGAGAGAGAGAGAGAGAGAGAGAGAGAGAGAGAGAGAGAGAGAGAGAGAGAGAGAGAGAGAGAGAGAGAGAGAGAGAGAGAGAGAGAGAGAGAGAGAGAGGGGATTTGTTGAACTAACTCTCCCTTCTCCTCCTCCTCCTCCTCCTCCTCCTCCTCACTCACTTTTCCTGAATCTTCTTTCTCAACCCCTCTCAATTATCCCATTTCTTCCTCCACCTCCTCCTCTTCTTTCCACATCCTTGCTCTCAATATCTCCCCTTCCTCTCTTCTCTTCACCCACATCTTCATCTCTTCTATTCCCTTTCATATCCGCTTCATTTTATTTTCCCCTTTCTGCTTTTCCTTCATTCTCTACTTCATCTCACGTCCTTCCCATCTTCCTTTACAGTGTTTTCTTCATTGTAATCCTCATTCAGCTTTCCTCGATGCTTTAAAATGGATTCCCTTCATTGTTCTTTCCTTCATTGTCCTTCAGTCTCTTGAGAAACGAGTGTCAGATGTTTATGACGATTGAAGAGCTGTTAGTGTGTAGGTGTTAAGTGTTCTTTTGAGTCTTTATGAGCGTGGATGTTTCTTTTTATTTCTGTCTGTCTGTCTGTCTGTCTGTCTGTCTGTCTGTCTGTCTGTCTGTCTCTCTGTCTGTCTCTCTCTCTCTCTCTCTCTCTCTCTCTCTCTCTCTCTCTCTCTCTCTCTCTCTCTCTCTCTCTCTCTCTCTCTCTCTCTCTCTCTCTCTCTCTCTCTCTCTCTCTCTCTCTCTCTCTCTCTCTCTCTCTCTCTCTCTCTCTCTCTCTCTCATTTTTTTATATTACTTTTCTATTTCCTTTCAATGTTCCCGGTTTTTTTTATTCCCTCATTTTTTTTTTTTCATATCTACGATTCATTTTCTTAGTATTTTTAATTGTAGTGAAGTTTTTCTTTATCAAATTGTGTCATTCTTTATTAAATCATATAATCTTTTTCTACATCTTTTTCCTTTTTCTCTTTTGCATCATGTCAATTCCTATCATGGATCAAATAATCACACATCGCCTCATAAATCAGTCAATTACTTCATCTTACAATCTGCGCCTTCAAAGTAAATTTTCGAACTATTCCTCATTCAAATTACAACCCCAAAGAACTCATCCCTTAAACAAATATTCCCCCAAAAAATAACCCAAAGAAATCACTAAAAAATCGTGGAAAAAAATTATTATAGCGTAACATTTATAAAGAAAAACACATTACAGAACTTAACCCAACACAAATTATGACAAGTCAGAGCATAAGGAGCCACAGTCACTCTCTCTCTCTCATCGACTTAAAGCAGCTTCAGGAGGCGAGTGTCCCTAGATGTTGTGGTTTCTGTGGGGCTGAGAGGCGGGTGGCACTTGAAACGAGTTTTGTGGTGCCTGGAAAGAGTTCCCACGAAGGTCTGGAAGCCTGAAGGGTGTTAGTGTAAGTTTTCTGCACGACAAACTTTTCCTTGCGGGTCGTGGCTGTGGACTGGCGGAGGAGGAAACTTAAATATGCTTAGAAAAATTAAAGAAGATATGAGTGTGGGTGTAGGTTGATGAAAAAGAAGGTATACATGAATAAATATACGTAAATAGATAGTAAGAGAGGTAAATAAGTAGATAGATAGACAGATAGGTAGATATAGATAGATAGGTAGATAAATAGATAGATAGAAAGATAGATAGATAGATAGATACACAAATACATACATAGATAGATAGATACAAAGATAGATGGAAAGACAGATACTGGAAAGATTAAAAAGATAGATAGATAGATAAATAGATAAATACAGACAGAAAAATTGAGATAAATAGATAGATAGACAGATAGATAGATAGATAAATACATATATAGACAGATAGATAGATAGATAGATAGATAAATAGTGAACAGATTAATAAAAAGGTATGTAATTAAATATATTGATTAAATACCTTCCTAATTAACAGACTGACTGATTAATTCATTGATTGCTACCGATTAACTTATAACGATGGAGAAACGATACTTAACAAGCGTGAATCTCATAAACCAAACTCTCATCAACAGACACAAAAATACTGACACAATTACACCTTCCCTCATTTTTTTTCTTTCCTGTGTGTGTGTGTGTGTGTGTGTGTGTGTGTGTGTGTGTGTGTGTGTGTGTGTGTGTGTGTGTGTGTGTGTGTGTGTGTGTGTGTGTGTGTGTGTGTGTGTGTGTGTGTGTGTGTGTGTGTGTGTGTGTGTGTGTGGTGAAAGGATGTATGTTGTTAACGAGGTGCTTTTCTATTCAATTTTGTACCATGCCTAATCTTACAAGGAGGGGAAAAAACATTAAAAAAAGAGAAAAAGTGTTATCTTGTATAGAATATTAAATCACTCACTTGCAACTTTGAGAAATAAAAAAAAAAGAAACACACTCACACACACAAAAATGACTTATCTCAATATTTTTTTTCACTTTTTACATTTAAAGAGAGAAAAATAAACACGTTAAAAAAGAAAGCAGGGTAAAAACTTATCACACTTACACACACACACACACACACACACACACACACACACACACACACACACACACACACACACACACACACACACACACACACACACACACACACACTAAAAAAAAGAAAAAAAGAAAACACCTCAACCAAACCCTTTCTCCCTCACTATCTCTCCATTTTTCCTACCAAATCGCAGGATAAAAAGGGGAGAAAAACAGGAGAGGAGGACAAGTAACCGCCACTCTTTCCCCTCACTCCCTAGAGACGCGATCTTCTCCCCTCTCACCTGCCTTAATTTCAAAACACCTACACACGTGGGAGAAGGGAAGGGGACAGGGTGGAGAAGGGGGAGAGGAAGAGAGGGAGGAGAAGAAGGGGAAGGGTAAGGCTCCAGGTAGGTTAGAATCAGAGGCTGAGGGGAGTCCTAATTACCTTCATATTAAGATGGACACCTGAGAGGACGCGAAGGTGGTGAAGGTGGTGGTGGTGGTGGTGGTGGTGGTGGTGGTGGTCGCGAGAAAAAACGAAGGATGGTAAAAGAGAGAAAAAAAAAGAGGAAAATGAGCAATACAGGATAAAAGAAGAGGAAGAGAAAGAAGAAAGAAGAGTAAAAGACAAATCTACATTCACTATCTTCCTCTTCATCTGACGAGACGAGAAAGAGGAATAGTGAAGAAAGGAACAAAGAGAAAACGAGATAAGATATAAAAGATATGAGGGAAAGATGAGGAAGAAGAAGAGGAATAGGTTTAAATACACCACTTCTCTTCTGAGTGAACAAGAAAGAGGAAGAAAAGAGAGGAAGAAACACGAAGAGAAACAAAATAAGTAGATACAGGAAAAGAAAGGAGAGAAGAGAAAGAGGTGGAAAAATTATAAAGATAGGGACGAGAAAAAAAAGAGAAAATGAAAATGAAAATAACAAAAGAGAGATGAAACAGAAGAAGAAGAAGAAGAAGAAGAAGAAGAAGAAGAAGAAGAAGAAGAAGAAGAAGAAGAAGAAGAAGAAGAAGAAGAAGAAGAAGAAGAAGAAGAAGAAGAAGAAGAAGAAGAAGAAGAAGAAGAAGAAGAAGAAAAAGAAGAAAAGAAGAAAAGAAAAGAACAAGAAGAAAAATAACAAAAAAGAAGAAAAAAGAAAAGAAGAAAAGAAGAAAAGAGAAAAAGAAAGACACAAACAAGAACCAAATAAAAATCCAGAGAAAAGAGAAAAATAACAGACAAAATAATCAGAAAATAAAAAAAGAGAAAAGAGAAGAGGAAGAGGAACAGATCTGGATTCATTACCTTCCTCTTCATCTGAGAGGACAAGAGGGAACCAGAACTAATCACAGGGTTTTCCCGCTGAGAAACGTCCTGACAGCTGACTGACATGGCTGGGAAAGGAGGAGGAGGAGGAGGAGGAGGAGGAGGAGGAGGAGGAAGGAAAGGAGGAGGACTGAAGTTTATATAAGGTAAGGGAAAGACAAAAAGGAAAAGATAAACAAGAAAACAAAATGATTAGCAAATTCTAAAGTTAGTTATTTAAAGGAACGGAAAATACAACACAAAAGAATGCTAAAGGAAGAACAAGCAGAGAGAGAGAGAGAGAGAGAGAGAGAGAGAGAGAGAGAGAGAGAGAGAGAGAGAGAGAGAGAGAGAGAGAGAGAGAGAGAGAGAGAGAGAGAGAGAGAGAGAGAGAGAGAGAGAGAGAGAGAGAGAGAGAGAGAGAGAGTAAAACAAAAGGAAATGTTGATAAAGGATTACAACAAAGGGAGTGGAAGCTGAAGGGACAAAGAGGGATAGAGGGACTGAAGGGAACACGTGGAAATTAAACCAAGTAAAAATATGAATGAGGAAGTGAAAGGAAGATGAAAAATTGAGGGAAAGCAGGAGGGGATCAGAGAGAGAGAGAGAGAGAGAGAGAGAGAGAGAGAGAGAGAGAGAGAGAGAGAGAGAGAGAGAGAGAGAGAGAGAGAGCAGAGAGTGAACATAAAGATAAGTAAACACAAAATATCAAATGAAGAGAGAAGACAGCCAACAAGACATATGAGGAACCAGCGGCTATTCATAAAGTACCCAGGGATAGATACTCAAGCACAGTATTATCAATTAAAGGCCAAAGACAAATACAGGATAGTAAATAAAGAGACAAAACAAATGAGGAACCAGTAGCTATACAAAAGTACTCAATACTCAATGACAGCACTATCAATTCAAGGGCCACCAGTGACTCCCTCAGAACTTCCCTCAAACCCTGACGGAGTGGAAGACGGAGGAAAGAGAGAGGAAGATGGTATAAACGACTCGCATTCTTAACCCTTCAGTACCGGGACGCATTTTTACCTTGAGTTTTGGGTGTAATTAGACGATTTCTTTGACATTAAGAAGAGTCTATGGAGGTCAGAAGATTAATGACCAGAGTCTTCCTAATTCAATCTCCACATAAGTTTTTGAATTTGTATAAAAATGCCAAATGGTAAGTAGGATTAATATGAAAACGTGTCAAAAGGTATTACACTTTCTTCTCATGACTGTTTTCAAAGACCTCGTGGATTACTAGCTGTGTCCAAATGAGTAACTTCCCTATTTGTGGAGCAGGATCTTTATTGAACTCTTACTGCAATCATGGAAGTATATTTGAAAACCCCAATAACTTTCCTCTCTTTGGACTGTTTTTAAATGCCACTTTTCGTGCTGTTGTGACTATTTTTCTTATTCATATTGTATACTCTTCGTTAAATGGTCTGATGGTGTCATGAGAGTGCCTTGAAAACGTCTAACACTCCCACTGCTGCCTGTTAAAAATAACCAAGATTCCCAACAATTCACGACTTACCATATTCATAAACTCATTTCTTCCTCATCATCTCTCGTATTACTTGTATTCTCAGTGATATTCTTACAGTAATACCTATTTAGCTTTCACGAATATCATGAAAACACCATTAAAGAAACTAGAGACCTCTACAACCTGTTCAAACTATTCAATACTCAATAAGAAGACGACAAGACATTCAAACATTTAATAACACAAGGCTGGAAGTGACAACAGCAGGAGGGAGCGATAGCCTGAATGTAGACCAGCGGAGGACAAAGACACCTGTGGAAGCAAGTCAATCTACGAGGTGGTGCAGTGCTTGGACGAGACACGAGACCTCCCCTTTAGGAAGCAGGTTCTGATTAGCAACACTGAGCTCTCGTGATATTCCCGTGCCTGTGTTGGTGCTTTATCTGTTTTCCGTGTGCCGAGTCGTTCCGTGTTGGCATTAATTCCGCACACGTTTCACCGCCCACAACACTCGCCAGCCTTGTGTGTTGTGCACCCCGTAATTCACCTCTTAGATTCCTGACTGTAGTAGAATAAACAAAACTTCATAATGTTGTGTGTTTTTACCACGTACTACAGAGAATATTTCACCTCTTGTATTTCAGAATGTAGTACAAGCAACAGGTGGCTCTTACCAAAATAACTTTGTATAAGGCATTTGATAACTTCTCTCCTTGACGCAACTGTTCATTTTTACTCTCATTTCAGAAGCGAGAGGAAAGAATTACCGTCCATTTGGTAATAAACACTCACGAAGGATATCCAGATGTTAGCCACTTTACTGCTAATAAAACATCTTTCCTTAATTACCAGCCACTTTCACACATTTTAACTCACTCCACAGCCATCTCTAAACATTTTATCCCCTTCAGTACTGGGACGCATTTTTCTACCTTGAGTTTTGGGTATGATTAGACGATTTTATTTACATTAGGAAGGGTGTATGGAGGTCAGAAAATTAATGGCCTGAGTTTTCACTATTTCAAACAGTAAACAGAATGAATACGGAAATGCGTCATGGTAGTGAAGGGGTTAAGGCTGAGATATTGAAAAAATCTACTCAACGTCATTCATTGTAGACGCTTATAAAGATTCCATTACAATTTTTTTTAGCGTTGTGAAGTGTTGCATATCAAAGTGAAAGAATTAAACTCTCCCTGGACACGCCGCCTTGCATCTTACATCACCTCTTAGGACATGCAAGCCGAGACGCATCACACACCCTCACGCCCACCACGCCTCCGCACGCCCCTCCCCACTACCACCATGAATACCAGCGTGGCTCACAAGCACCAGGGAAGGAGGAATAAGAATGCACCGCTGGAATATTCAGAATCTGCCTCGACCCAGCTCAGGTTTCTTAATCCTTCACTGCTTCAATTGACTCACAGAAAACGAGGCTTGAGTTGGTGCTTCCTTGCTCTTTTCCCTTAACAAACTTGAGGATTCAGAGAGGAAGTGTGTGTTTCAATCTTTCATTTTCTGATTCATTATTCCTGGCTCTAGTTTGGCATTTTTTTTATTCCTTTATATATTTTTTTTTACATACACATTTGGAAAACCTTTATCTAGTGTAACTTTGGATTGTGTGAATGTTCTTTTATTCCTTATTTCTTCCCAGCTCAGTGTCTTTTTTTATATACACATTTACAAAAACCTTTATCTTGTGTAACTTTGCATGATGGAAGTGTTTGTTTCAATGTTTTTTTTTCATTATTCTTTATTCTTTTCCCAGCTTAGTGTCTTTCTTTACATATACATCTAAAAAAAACTTTATTTCTTTCAATTTTGGATCGTGGAAGTGTATATTTCAATTATTATTTTCTGTTTTATTTTCCTTTTTCTCTTACTTTACATCTTGTTTTCTTTGTTTATCCCTAGATCACTCACTGGTCCTATTTCCTTGTGCTTCATTCAATCTTTACATTTATTCTGCCTCTAACAATTCCTCTTACTCCTGCTATTACTCCCTCTTTTCTCCTCCACCATCTCTTCCTCACCTGTCAGTTAAGGTCACAAATCATCCTCTTTAAGTTCATCTCATCTGTAATCTTGATAAACCTTTCTGTCTATTCTCCTCCTCATTTCATCTCACCTGTACTACTTTAATTAACCTTTCTGTCTATTCTCCTCCTCAATCTCTATATTTTTTTTACGTTTTGGCCTCATAGCCTTTCCTCTTCCACCTCAGCCTTCACTGTTTCCTTCGTCCCTTTCCTTCCTGTACTCCCTCTTGCTTTATTTCAGCTTGTTCACTCCTCACCTATCACTGTCTCTTCGATTTACATCCTCGTTACGTTTACCTCACCACCTGCCTCGCTATATCTACCTCTCTAGCTTTCCCTCACAGCTGTTCCTCTCTCTCTCTCTCTCTCTCTCTCTCTCTCTCTCTCTCTCTCTCTCTCTCTCTCTCTCTCTCTCTCTCTCTCTCTCTCTCTCTCTCTCTCTCTCTCTCTCTCTCTCTCTCTCTCTCAGACTCTCTCCCTCACACCTGCCGTCACTTTTAATTGTCCTCCCCTCGCCCGTGAGGAGGCAACGAGGCAGCGGCAAGACACCAGCTCACCTCCACTTAATCTTTAAAAGCCACACCACGAGACACGGAACACCTAACTTCACCTTCCGCTCGTTACAGAGATCCAAGTCCTCCTCTACAACTTTCCTTTCTTATTTTCACTAGTTTTTATTTTTTTTATCTTCTCCTCCCTCCTCCTGCGGCCTCTCCACGCCCTATCCTTCAGTTTTCCCTCCCCTAGGCGTACTGAAGGACCTCTCCTGAGACTCTCCTGCCGACTTGCCACCTGAGGACTCATGCATCAAAGGATCTGCAGGTGGTGACTCCGAATACTGACGAAGAAAACGGAGAAAGCGTCGAACTGACATTTTTCTTTATTTTTTCCTGGTAGACTTTAAAATATTACCGAATATTGAGGTAGAAAAGAAAACGGGAATGAAGGAATAGAGCTACATTTTTTTTTCTGATTTAGAGAAAAAAAAAAGAAAATGAGAGATTCTTAATTTGATTCCTAAACATATGTAGGAGAAAATGTACTATATAGGAAGGTTCTGATTACATTTTCTTTACGTATAATAAGGTTTCTGATTCCATATCGTTAGGAATTAAAAGATATAGAAGGTTGGTTATTTATATACTTATTACTTTAACTTATGTCATATACAACTAGGGTAAGGAGTTCTCTCTCTCTCTCTCTCTCTCTCTCTCTCTCTCTCTCTCTCTCTCTCCAGCAAACAAAGTGGATCAAAATGTGGCTAAAAAAGGATTAAGAGAGAGAGAGAGAGAGAGAGAGAGAGAGAGAGAGAGAGAGAGAGAGAGAGAGAGAGAGAGAGAGAGAGAGAGAGAGAGAGAGAGAGAGAGAGAGAGAGAGAGCATTAGACAAGCGAGGGAACCTGATGGAAAATGCAAAGGTTGGAAAATTAAAGGAGAGGAGTGTTCTTGATGGCGAGGCTGTGTGTGTGTGTGTGTGTGTGTGTGTGTGTGTGTGTGTGTGTGTGTGTGTGTGTGTGTGTGTGTGTGTGTGTGTGTGTGTGTGTGTGTGTGTGTGTGTGTGTGTGTGTGTGTGTGTGTGTGTGTGTGTGTGTGTGTGTGTGTGTGTGTGTGTGTAGACATCTATACTGGAAAAATAAACTACTGTATATCAAGATGAAATAGGATACAGAATACACCAACTGACTTCTCATAAACATCTTAACAAAATAAAGATAAATAAGAAATGAAGAGAAAAAAAATAAGCATAAAAACACTTCCTAATTCAACCTTATCATCCCAAAACAGAAATTACTCCAAGAAAAAATAAATAACAATCAAACTTCATGCATGTAATTCCTAATAGAACACACACACACACACACACACACACACACACACACACACACACACACACACACACACACACACACACACACACACACACAATTACACTGGCAGTTTTCAGCTAGTCCTCTCTCTTAACACAAAGCAAACACACATGGAAGGGATTTTTCAACAACACAGTATTACGAGGAACAGAGAGAGAGAGAGAGAGAGAGAGAGAGAGAGAGAGAGAGAGAGAGAGAGAGAGAGAGAGAGAGAGAGAGAGAGAGAGAGAGAGAGAGAGAGAGAGAGAGAGAGAGAGAGAGAGAGAGAGAGAGAGAGAGAGAGAGAGAGAGAGAGAGAGAGAGAGAGAGAGAGAGAGAGAGAGAGAGAGAGAGAGAGAAAGAGAGAGTAGAGAAGGGAGAGGAGGGAGTGAGAGTGGGGTCGTGCAAGTCCCTTAATCCCCAGAGATGACGAAAGAGAAACAGCTGCAGAAAAAAATGTTATCAGACGGATTTTAAACGAGTCTTTCCCTGGAGGAGAGGAGAGGAAGGAAGAGGAGGGGAGAGGAGGGGAGAGAGGTGGTGGTGTGGACAGGTGTAACAAAGGTGAGAGAACAGCTTTATGTTTACCTGGTTTTCATTAATTATTTAAAAGCCACGGTGGAGTTAGATTTTTTTTTCAATGTGTGTGTGTGTGTGTGTGTGTGTGTGTGTGTGTGTGTGTGTGTGTGTGTGTGTGTGTGTGTGTGTGTGTGTGTGTGTGTGTGTGTGTGTGTGTGTGTGTGTGTGTGTGTGTGTGTGTGTGTGTGTGTGTGTGTGTGTGTGTGTGTGTGTGTGTGTGTGTGTTTGTGGTCAGTCCGTGCAGTCATTATTACAATAAGAAAAATAGTTCCTGCCTGCGAGAGAGAGATAATGAATCAG
>NC_059303.1:7457859-7467859 GCF_017591435.1 Portunus trituberculatus
GTCCCAAAAATAGAACAAGATTTTTATATATCATAGCAGTGTGTTCCGTGCCATATATTTCTATCCTTATCTCTATATCTAACCCTGAAATACACTCACAAATTTCATCTCCTTATTCTTTTATCTATTTCTACATATTCCTTTCTTCTATAGACTCTAAAATACAACAAAATTTTACATATCATAGAAAAATGTTTAATTTGTACCCTCATCTCTATATCTAACACAGGAGAAGAGTAAAAAATCTCATATTTTATTATGTAGGAGGAAAGAGCTGGCAAAGCACTCTCCTTATAAAACTTTATCTACTCACCCATGTAATGACGAACAAACCTTTCCTAACAAATCACTTTTCCTTATACTTATACCAAGCCTTAAAATCACTAGACTCATATCTTGCTCGTAACTTTCTCTCTATTTACCTTACTTTTCTATTTGATCAAGACGTATAGCAAAACTTTTCCCCCTAACTCTTCACCTTTCCCTATATCTATACTTAGCCTTAAAATAACTAATCTCTTATTTAATTCATAACTTTCTCTCCCTATTTACCTTACCTCTCTATTTAAACATAAGGTATAGCAACATTTTTCCTTCACTAGCTCATTACTTTTTCCTAGATCTATATTTAACCTTGAAATAACTAAACTTTTATCTTATTCGTAACTTTCTCTCCCTATTTACCTTTCTTCTCTATTTGGCCATGAGGTATAGCAAAAATTTCCCTCCATATTTCCGCCCTAAACTCAATATTTACCCTCTGAAGTATAGAAGCAAGACCTTTTCTTATCTTATCAATAAACAAACCTTCATCTAGTTATATTTATTTTCATATTTTGATTTTTTTTTTCTTTCTAGAGGGACTATAATAATATTTTCCCTTCGTGTATGTGAATTGTCTTCTTGTCCCTTCCTTTGTGTTCTGTTATGTTATCCTCCTGTTGGAACTGATACTTAAGTGCCTCATAACTTATACAAGGCTCCTCCTATCCTTTACTGTCTGTACTTTCCCCCTCTGCCTTGTACTAAGCATGGAAGAAGGGAGAAGAGGATTATCATGTACTGAATATAATTGTACTCTTGAGAGGAGAAAGAAGCGGTTTGTTTCTCTATATAAACCTTTTTTTTTTATTTCCATCAAACTATATTTCTGTAGAATTATTTATCTATTTGTTTACCTATTTTTATTAGATTGTGATTATCTGTGTGTTTGTCTGCCTGTCTATGTGTGATTATAAACATATATGTCTACTTATCTACACATCTGTCTATCTATCTATGTATCTGTGTCTATTAGTTCTCTCTCTCTCTCTCTCTCTCTCTCTCTCTCTCTCTCTCTCTCTCTCTCTCTCTCTCTCTCTCTCTCTCTCTCTCTCTCATTACCACTCGAGTTACCTGCACCAATTATTCAGACTCGCCTCGCTAAACCGCTCTCTCGCTTCTCCCGCTGGCGATTGTTTGCTTTCCTTTGATCACTTACCCCCATCATCTCTCTCGCCCGCCTCACGTCTCTTAAGTCTCACGATTACTACTACTCTTTCAGCCTCACCTTCCTCTCTCTTTCTCTCTTATTCCCTTCAATTCCTAAGCTTTAGTTACATGCAGTCATCTTTAGCTATTTCTTTACTGTGTGTGTGTGTGTGTGTGTGTGTGTGTGTGTGTGTGTGTGTGTGTGTGTGTGTGTGTGTGTGTGTGTGTGTGTGTGTGTGTGTGTGTGTGTGTGTGTGTGTGTGTGTGTGTGTGTTCTCTCATTCGCGTGTTTCCTTTGTTTTCAGTAGTCGTCATGTTTCCTTTGTTTTCAGTAGTCGTCTCTCTCTCTCTCTCTCTCTCTCTCTCTCTCTCTCTCTCTCTCTCTCTCTCTCTCTCTCTCTCTCTCTCTCTCTCTCTCTCTCTCTCTCTCTCTCTCTCTCTCTCTCTCTCTCTCTCTCTCTCTCTCTCTCTCTCTCTCTCTCTCTCTCTCTCTCTCTCTCTCTGTTTTTCCTCCACACTTTGATCGTTTTTGTGTGCAACGTCTTCGTAACCTCCTTTCTCTTCCCTCTTGTTTTTCCTTCGTTTATCTTTGCCTTCTGTAAACTCTTCTTTACTCATCTCCTGTTGTTTTCATATCACTTACGTTCACTATTGTCTCTCCTCCAAGCTTTGATCATCTTCGTGTGTAACGTCTTCTTAACCTCCTTTCTTTTCTCTTACCTTCCTCTTGCCCTCCTTAAACTCTTCGCGCTATCTTCAATCTCTCTGACTCACCATTATGCATGCTCTTCTCCTCCTCTCCTCTCTTCTCTTCTCCTGATCCCGTTTCCCAGGCACTTTGCATTGTCTTCCTAAATAATCCCTCCCATTCTCCTTATTCTTGCCCTCTTTTGCTCCTGATCGTTACCAATTTCTCTTTTCGAAGGGAAAGAATGAAACCGCACAGAGATAAAATGTGACGGATTTGTGAAGAAATGTATGTCTCGGTATGTATCTCGGTTGTTATTGTGAGTTATTTTAGGCCCTTTAGTGCCGTGACGCGTTTCCATATTCATTCTACTTACTATCTGGTGATTTTATATTGCTTCAGACACTCCTTTTGGGGATTAAAGTAGTAAAAACTATAGCCATTAATCTTCTGACCTCCATAGACCCTTCCTAATGTTAATAAAGTGGTCTAATCGTACACAAATCTCAAGGTGAAAGTGTGTCTCAGAATTGAAGGGATTAAGGAAGAACTGAGAGATTTTAATGGGCAATGTTTAAGATGGCAAGAAATCCATGAATCAAGGAGTGGAATGAAGGTGTTTAGACATAAAAGGAAAATAATTGACGGTTTAATTGACAAAAGTGTATGACAAGAAAGCAACAAGATTTTAAAGGGAAATATTCAAGATGACAAGGAAGAAAGGGAAAGAATAAAAGTGTTTAGAGATAAAGAGAAGATAATTGACAGTTTAATAGACAAAACAGGATTTTAAAGGTAAATATTTAAGATGACAAAGAATAAAGAAAATAAATGAAGATGTTAAGAGATAAAAGAAGATAACTGACGGTTTAATGGACAAAAGTGTAGGATATGGAAGCAGCAGGATTTTAAAGGGAAAAATTTTAAGATAACAAGGAATAAAGGAAAGGAATTGGGATATTTAGAGATTAAAAATGAAGGCGTTTAGAGATAATGAGAAGGTAACTGACGGTTTCATGGACAAAGGTGTATGGCAAGGAAACAGCAAGATGGGAAATATCTACTAAGATGACAAAAAATAGAGAAAAGGAATAAAGATCTTTAGAAACAAAAAGACAATTTCAGAGCAATAAGACATTAAAACAAAAAAAACAAGGCTGCAGATTTCAAAGTATTACAGTGGAATCTGCGAAATATTTCAAGAAAGTTAAGAAAAAAAATGGTTTTGGGTATTTTTCCCACTAAAGTTCAGGAGAGATAAAGTTTTTACCATTTTTTACACGAAACTTCAAGAAAAAAGGGAGGAAATTCTTTTATAGGGAGAAAGCACGAAGACTCAAGGGAACATTTTACGATAACAAAGACAAAATAGATCAAAACATCGCACACAACACAAAGGCAATGGAACAAACACCAACACATAACAACACACTCCCACCAAACATTTCCAGCCATTTGCACGAAGGTCACGGAAGAGAGAGAGAGAGAGAGAGAGAGAGAGAGAGAGAGAGAGAGAGAGAGAGAGAGAGAGAGAGAGAGAGAGAGAGAGAGAGAGAGAGAGAGAGAGAGAGAGAGAGAGAGAGAGAGAGAGAGAGAGAGAGAGAGAAAACCATTCCCATCTCACCATACGTCAGAAACAGAGAGGCTTTGAGGTCAAACTCTTGGATACCTGCGGAGGAGGAGGAGGAGAAGGAGGACTGAAGAGAAGATAGAAAGGAGAAACAGATAAGGAATACATGAAGTGAAGAAAAACGAGATAATAAAAACGGAAATGCAAAAAAAAAAGAGCAGAAAAAAATAGGGAAGACGGGAGAAAATACATGAAACTTAGATAAACATAGATAAAACTATAAAACAAAACCCAAAAAAAGAGAAAAAGACATAGACAAATAGATACAAGAAAAAAAGTAAAAAAGAAAAAAAAATATCTAGAACACAACACGCAACAGGTGGGAGGCGTGGGAAACAAGATCAGCAGTGTGTTTACCTGGAAGAGCAGTGCAGGTAAGGAGGTGGCGCCATACAGCAGCGTGGCATTGAACACTCACGGTCACTACACCACATACACGCCCCGCAGCTCCCCCAAGGTAACAAGAGGCGGTCTGTGCACAAACACCAAACACTTCCACGCATTCTGTACAAGACACGTGGGAGGGTGAAAGAGGCAGAGGTGAAGGGAGAGATGAGAGAAGGAAGGATAAAGGAGAAGGATAGGATAAAGGGTAAAAGAGGAAGAAGGGAAGATAAAGATGAAGGGAGAGATGAGAGAAGGGAGAAAAGAGAAGGAGAAGGATACAAGAGAGAAGGAAAGGGAGATTAGGGAGAGGAGAAGAGAGAAGTAAAGATAGAGGAGGGAGAGATGAGAGAAGGGAAGAAAGAGGGGTGGGATGGGATAAAGAATAGAAAATGGAAAGAGAAAGGCAAAGGCTGTGAACGAGAAAAGAAGAAGAGAAAGAGAAAGAGAAGAAAAAGGAGGAAAGAGACTAGATAGAGGAGAGAGGAGATAGAGGAGAATACAAGAAGATAGAGAATAGATAGGAGATAGAGGAGAATGAAATGTAGAGGGAGAGAAGAGAGAAAGAGAAAAGAGGAAGGAAAATGGAGAGACTGGTTGATGAAGAAAGAAAGGGAAAGAAAGAAAAGAAGAAAGGGAAAATAAGAGTGTTTGTAAATGTGTTATGTAGACTCTCTCTCTCTCTCTCTCTCTCTCTCTCTCTCTCTCTCTCTCTCTCTCTCTCTCTCTAACTCTCTGCCCACTTATCAGAACACATTCCGGTACAATTAATCCTTCCCTCCTTCCTCGGGCGACAGAATGAATCACTTTATCTCTCACTATCTCACTCACTCTCCTCTCTCAGTATCATTCATCTCCCTCCTTGTTTCCTCTCCTCTCTTCTCCTATCTCTTGCTATTCCTTCCTCGCTAACTTGATGACTCTTATTCCTTCACCACAGTTTATCTCTCCATCATTTTCTTTATTATATATCTTTACTCTCATTTCTTTCTTTCTCCCTTTTTATCTTCTTTTTTCCTGCTTTCTCCATCGTTAATAAAGTAATAAATATTCTGGTTAGTTTTTTTTATTTCTCTTTCTTCTTTTCGTCAAGTGTTTTATCATCTATTATTTGATTTACTGTCTTCGCTATTTTTTTTTTTCTTTCTTATTTCTTGTTTCCCGTATCTTATATCGTGGTCAATTTTTCTTTTACCTCTTTTAATCAAGCATTGTATCACCTATTATCTCATTTACTATCTTAATTATCTATTTTTACTATCTTCATTATCTTTTTTTATTTTCCTCCTTGTTTACTCCTTTCTTTATCTAATATCCTGGTTAGTTTTCTTCTTTTTCTCTTTTCATCAATTATTTTATCACTTTTATCTCATTTACTATCTTTACGATCTTTTTTGCTATCTTCTTTTTTTCTATTTCCTTCCTTGTTTCCTTCTTTCTGTATCTTATATCATTTTATCACCTATTATCTCCCTCACACAATACTCCTTCACTATCATTTACTTCCTTCCTAATCTCCTAATCTCCTTTTCTCCTCCTTTCTCTTCTTATCCTTCTTTTACTTCCCTATCATCTCATCTTCTTTGCATCTCCTCCCTCTTTCCTTCTCTCCTTTCCTTCGCATTATATTTTTCTTTCTTGCTTCTCTCTCCTGTATTCCTTTTCTTTCTTCTCCATTTCTTATCCTCCTTTTACTTCCTTATCATCTCTCATCCACCTCCTTTGCATCTCCTCCCTCTTTCTTTCTCTCCTTTCCCTTTCCGTACTTTTCTCCCTCGCATCTCCCTCTTGTATTTCTTCTCAGGTGTCTCCTTGCGTTCTTTCAGCACTGTCTGGGGAGTTCGCCTTCCTTTTAGTGCCTCCCGAGAGCGTCCTGTGGTTCATGGAAAACGTGGTGTGTTATGGCGGTTGGTAGACTTTTAATGCTGTGCTGACTTGAGAGAGAGAGAGAGAGAGAGAGAGAGAGAGAGAGAGAGAGAGAGAGAGAGAGAGAGAGAGAGAGAGAGATACAGAGAAGGGGGAGAGAGACAGGAAGGAGAGAGAGAGAGGGAATGAAGAGGGGAGAAAGACGGGAAGGAGAGGATGAGAGGGAGGGAGAGTAAAAGGGAGAGTGAGAGGAAGAAGAAGAGGGAGAAGAGAGAGAGAGAGAGAGAGAGAGAGAGAGAGAGAGAGAGAGAGAGAGAGAGAGAGAGAGAGAGAGAGAGAGAGAGAGAGAGAGAGAGAGAGAGAGAGAGAGAGAGAGAGAGAGAGAGAGAGAGATACAAAGGCACATGAAAAAAAAGTAAGACGGAAAATAAAAAGAAGACAAAATATTAAATGAAAGACAAGGAAACAAACGAGATAAAAAGGAAGAAGAAGAAGAGAATAAGAAAGTTAAAAAGAAAAGGACAAACAGTAAAATAAAAAAAAAAGAAATTATGAAGTTCAAGGCAAGGAAGCAAACAAGATAAAAAAAAAGAAAGACGAAAGAAAAACAGGTTAAAAAGAAAGTAACAAACAGTAAGATGAAAAAAAAAATGGCTTGATACCAAAATTTTTCCTTTCCACGTCAAGACGAAGGAAGGAAAATACAAAGTGATGAAGAAAAGACGCGTAAAATGAGACATCCTTGAGAGCTTTGTGTGTGTGTGTGTGTGTGTGTGTGTGTGTGTGTGTGTGTGTGTGTGTGTGTGTGTGTGTGTGTGTGTGTGTGTGTGTGTGTGTGTGTGTGTGTGTGTGTGTGTGTGTGTGTGTGTGTGTGTGTGAGCGAATGAATATTAAGTCCCCCAGCGCAAAAAAAGAAGAAAAATATATTCCACAGTCCTCTCTCTCTCTCTCTCTCTCTCTCTCTCTCTCTCTCTCTCTCTCTCTCTCTCTCTCTCTCAGCAGGCGTCTTGGGTCAACCATAGCAACCCAACCGCTGTACCTCAGAGTTGCTATAATTGGCCACTGCTTCAATAACTCACAGAACAAACAATCCCTTTGACCTTACGATGATCTAGTTTCTTCCCCCTCGCCTCCCCTGCCCCTCTCACCCTCATTCCCCATTACCAAGACCCCAGCAACCTCCCAGACCCATTACAAACTATACTGCCCCTTCCCACACATCACTGACTCTCAACCACTTTCATCTCTCTCTCTCTCTCTCTCTCTCTCTCTCTCTCTCTCTCTCTCTCTCTCTCTCTCTCTCTCTCTCTCCCTTTTCATATCCTCACTTCGCTTCCTTCTTCCCAGCGTCCCACTAACCTCTAACCCTAAACGCACTTCTGTTTTTCTTTACCTCTTTTGAAATTAAGTAGATTCATTCGTAGGCTTAATTCTTTCGCCAGGATATTCAACAATCAGCAGGTTTAGAAGTAATGCATGAAGTTTATTACTGGCAAAAGAGAGGTGTGGAAAGGTGCGGCCTCTTCCAAAGTCACGCGGCTACACACTTTTACACTGGCAACCTTCAAAATGCATCCCAGCAAACACGTCAACACTTGTACTTACCAAAGGAGTGTCACCAGCGCCTCGTCCACCACCGCAGTGCTCCCTTTGAAAACATTAAGAAAAATTATGTTATTCTCGCGTCCTCAAAGGTGGACTTCTAAAAAAAACATCAGAAAATTAGAGGAAAGGGATCTGAAGGCGACACTTAATGCGTAAAGACACAAGTAAGAGAGAGAATGAAGACTGAGATTTGAAAGAGAGGACAGAGGAGGATCTAGAAGAGGCACAAAACTATTAATCCCACGTCTTCAAAGGCAGACTTTAAGAGACGATAAAAGGATAGGTAAGACAGGTGAAAGAGGTACTTAAATGCACTAAACACAATTAAGAGAGAGTATAAAGATAAAGACATGAAAGAGGGACAGAGGAAGACTCTAGTAGAAGCACAGCAAAGGCGAAAAGCTCCTATAAAAGATAAAGGAGAAACAGAAACATTTTTATCGGTAGAAAAGAAGCTGAGGAAATTAAGTGCTGAAGGAGTCAATGGAAAAGTCTAAGAGAACCAGAAGAAAAGGCGAGAGACTCCTGGAAGAGATAAAGAAAGACTGCACCATTTTTTCAGTACAAACGGAAGCTGTGAGATGCAGCACGAAACGGAGGAGGAAAAGCATAAAACAGAAACGCCATAACCAAATAACAATCCTTCAAAACCCTCGCCATTCTTCAGATAACAGGAACACTAAACATCTTTTAACCACTTTTTTACCTTGAGTTTTGAGTGTGATTAGACGATTTTATTTACATTAGGAAGGGTCTATGGAAGTTAGAAGATTAATGACCAGAATCTTCACTATTTTAATCCACACAGAAGTTTCTGAAGCTGTATAAAATCACTAAATAGTAAGCAGAGTGAATATGGAAATGCGTCATGGCACTGAGAGGGTTAATGGCTATGAAAGAAAATGGAAATGACGTAATTATAACAAAAACCGTGAAAGTAATGATAGGTAACTTAAACATTGACAACTTATACAACACCATCGTTATAGACACGACACGCACCCTGGCTGATAAAAAAGAATGAAAATAAAATCAAATAAAAACATCAACAGGACAGAGAAAGGATGTATGACGTTGAAAAAATATGAAAATGAAATCAGAATAAAAAAAAGGAAAAGAAAGAAAAATTATTGCACGTATACAAAAAATAATAAAGAAAAACAAACAAGAATAGGATAGATCAAAATAATAAAACCACAAAATAAAAGGCCAAGTGAAAATAAAAACTGGATAAAATAAATAAATAAATAGATAAATAAATAAACAGAAGAAAGAAATAAGTGGAAACAGCAAAAAAAAAAATAACTGAACAAAAGAAACAAATAAAAACTGGATACAGCAATAAATAAATAAATAAATAAACAGAAGGAAAGAATAAGAAATAGATAAAACTGTAAATAAATAAATAAATAAAAAGAATGAAGGAATAAGATCTAGAAACAGCAAAAAATAAAATAAACAAACATAAGAAAGAAATGAAAAATAGATACAATAAAAGAATAAATAAACAGGAAGGAACAAAATCATTAAAAAGAAAACAATAAAAAAAAAGTCCCCGGTGCCTCATAGAAAACGGGCAGTCAGGGCCACGATGGATGACTGGTAGTTGTGTTATTTTTACCTTTTTTTCCTCTTTTTTTCACTTTTTTCACAATACGAATAGTGGTGAACGATGAGAGAGAGTAGGAGTTAGATCTCTCTCTCTCTCTCTCTCTCTCTCTCTCTCTCTCTCTCTCTCTCTCTCTCTCTCTCTCTCTCTCTCAGGATTAACTGAACTATTTCCCTGAAGCTGAGTCGTCTGGTCTGTCTGAGCTTCGTGTTTTGCTTCATTTTACGGCCTACTCTCGCCCTCCCTAGGCCTATGCAAAAATGTAGCACACACACACACGCACACACACATATACACACACACACTCATAAAATTCAGAAAGATGCAACATTTTAACACCTCGAATACCTATGAGGGGGAGAAGTAAGAGAAGGTGTGTGTGTGTGTGTGTGTGTGTGTGTGTGTGTTATTATTATTCTAGTATTTTCTTCGCGTTCTTGTTCTGTTCACCTTTTCTTTTTCTTTCTCCTTGTTCTTCATCATCTTCTAGTTCGACTGACTGAAAGAAAACGTTGAAGCAAAAACGTTCTAACCAAAAACGCATAAAAAACCACAAAGAAGTCGTTGTTTGTGGAAGGAGACACAGGTAAATAGGGAGCAGAAAAAACCTTTACCTACATATTATGGATGAGAGAGTATGCGTTTGAAGTAGAGAGAGAGAGAGAGAGAGAGAGAGAGAGAGAGAGAGAGAGAGAGAGAGAGAGAGAGAGAGAGAGAGAGAGAGAGAGAGAGAGAGAGAGAGAGGTGG
>NC_059303.1:7472859-7507859 GCF_017591435.1 Portunus trituberculatus
TGGTGCCAATGACTGCTAAGCTGCCTCCCTGCTTGTCTCCCTCCCTGTGTGTGTGTGTGTGTGTGTGTGTGTGTGTGTGTGTGTGGGTGTGTGTGGTGGGGGAAGATGGTTAACTGGGGTGTATTTTGTAAGAAGGCTACATTTTCCCTACCCACACACAAAACACACATACACTTCCCTCTTCCCCTACACCATTCAACACTAACGTACACTAAACCACTTAAGTTAACACCTAACAAATAAACACACCCATAACACCCCCAAACACAAAAAAACCATCCTCGCATCCCACACACACATGACTCCTTCCCCTTCCCTCTTCTCAACACACGCGTCTCATACCCTGCCTGGCACACTTCCAAGGGCCTCTCCTGCAGCTTACTGAGGCGCCAGGGTCATCATGTTCTGAGACTCCCATCACGGAGGTTCATTTGACGCCTCTCTTTCAGATTCCAAGGGTTTCAAGAGCGCGGGAAAGGAAAGATGGAAACGAGAGGGTGAGGAAGATTGGCTGGATGTATGAGGGGACGGTGGCAAAGGGAAGGTGTTTGGGGATGAGGGAAAGTGCAAAGAAGGGTGTTTGGGGATAAAGGAAGGGCGAGAGTGATGCTAAAGAGAATGAAGGAAGGGAGAAAAGAAGGCAGGATGTAATGAAGGAATGGTGAACGAAGGAGGAATGCAGGAAATGAGGGAAAAAGGAGAGATGGAGGAAGAGAAAAAAGGAAAAATGTTGACTGAAGGAATGAAGAAAATAGAAAAGAGAGAAAAGAGGACGAGAGTAAGGCTGGAGAGATGAAGGAAGGGAGAAATGCAAAGAAAAAAAATGAGACCTAATTGAAAGGCTAAATGTAAAAAAAAAAAAAAAAAAAAAAAGATAGAGCAGAGATGAAGGGAAAAGAGAAGGAAGAGATGCAGGATGGAAAAGAGAGCAGGACTGAAGGGAAGAGTCGAGGAAGGAATAAAGGAGAGGAGGGGAGAGAAGGAAAGTAAGCAATGCACGGAGGAAAATGAAGATTGCGTCCTAAAGAGTTGAAAAAAAAATTAAAACGACGCCAGGAAATCTATCAGTTTGCCTTTCACGAGTTACAGAAACAGACGAGCTGCTTCTTCTTACTCCGGCAGTAGGGAAGACGACAACGCTGATAGAAAGAACGGTGACGCTGAGACAAGGAAGGATAATGAAGGAATGATAGCGATGATGAAAGGAGGGAGGATAATGAAAGTAGAACAGTGATGGTGGAAGAAGGAAGGATAGTGAAGGAAGGAAGAACAGCGATGGTGAAACAAGGAAGGATAATGAATGAAGGGATGATAGCGATGGTGAAAGAAGAGAGGATAATGAAAGTTAGACAGTGATGGTGGAAGAAAGAAGGATAAGGAAGGGAGGAAGAAAGAGAGATGGTGAAACAAGGGAAGGTATAAAAGGAGGACCCAAAAGTGAGACAAAAAAAAGGTAACAGGCAAAAAGAAAAAGGCAATAAAAGAAATGGATACAAATAAGAAAGACCCACGATAATGAAACAAGGGAAGATATGAAAGAAAATAAGAATAACGATGGTCAAACAAGAGAGGATAATGAAGGAAAAAAAACATCCAAAACTGAGACAAAAAAGGATAATACAATACAAAAAAAGGCAATAAAAAGAGACTACCAAGAAAGAAAGAATAAAAAAAAAAAACAATGATGAAATAAGGGAGGATATGGAAGGAAGAAGGAAGGAAGACATATAAATGGGAGACAAAGTACTAATCTATGCCAAAAATATGAGTAATAAAAGAACAGTTACTGCCATAAAGAGTATAAAGCAAAGAATAACGACACTAAAACAAGGGAGAATATGGAAGGAAGGAACACCAAAGGAAGGAACACCAAAGAAAGAGTAAGATAAAAGGAAAAAAAAAAAGGACAGATAGGATGAAACTAAGGATGAAATAAATTACAATAATCAACAAAAAAAATCTTGCTAATTGTGAATGACAAGTGAGTAAAAACAAGTGAATACGTGAACAGGATGAGTGAACGGAACAAAGCAGAGTGTTGTCTAATCCATCAACAAATATAACTGAACAACAAACACGTGAACAATGAAGAAATGAACAGAGTAACGTAAACAAAACCCACCAACACCACCACGAAAAGATGAACAATGAACGGCTGAACAAAGAAGTGAACGTAACACATAACGAATAAAATAAACAAAGTAACGTCAACAAAAACCAACCAAGACCACTACGAAAAATGAACAACGAAAACCTGAACAGAAAAGTGAACAGGACACATAACATTAACAAAATAAACTAACAGAGTCACGCCAACAACAAAAACAAACAACACCACTTAGAGAAAATGAACAATGAACAAGGAGGTGAACAGAACATATAACACGAACAAAAATAAAAAGAATGACGCCAGAAAAAAAAAATACCACTACGAAAAGAAATAATAACGAAAATCTGAACAAAGAAATGAACATAACAAATAAGATGATTAAAATAAACTAACAGAATAACATCAACAAAAACCAACCAACACAATGAAAAACTACCAATAAGAAGTGAACAGAAAATAACACTAACAAAACAACAACACTAATGACCTAACGACCTAATGGCCTCGTCACCACACAAACAAGCTTTCCACCAGTCCAATTCTAATTCTTATTGCTACATTTCGAGTATCACGGAGCCACGGAGACCCAAGAAATCGCCGCAGCTCGCCTATTAGTGGGGCTTTCATGGCAAGGCTGCCCTGAGAGGCTGACGGGACCTAGAGAAGGAAAACCTGCCCATTATAAACATATTACTCGTCACTAACGCCGCCAAGACCTGCTTCACCTCCGTCAGCGCCTCACACGTGGTGTCAATTAGCACTCAGCTCCTTGTAGTGTGTGTGTGTGTGTGTGTGTGTGTGTGTGTGTGTGTGAATGTACATGTGTGTGTGTGTGTGTGTGTGTGTGTGTGTGTGTGTGTGTGTGTGTGTGTGTGTGTGTGTGTGTGTGTGTGTGTGTATTTTAATATTGATGTTAATTCTAGTGTTATTTTGAGTGTAATTTTCATTTTTAAACATTAAGACAACATTTATTTTGCTATACATATGATCCGTTAAGTCATCAAGCTTTGATATCGAATAGAAAACAAACAAGAATTTAAAACAAAATCAAATCAAAGTATATCCCCAGAAAGGTGAAAGTGTGTCAGTCTGGCCGCCATAGGACAGCGCCAGGAAATCTTTAAGCTTTCATCTTTATCATTCCCTTAAAAAGCAGACCACCGCGGCGGCCACAGCGACTCCCGGCTCGACGAGGCTGAAAAAAGCGCCCCCTGCCTCGCGTCCGACACCACCACACCACCACACCACGAGGGGAAAGGCGAGGGGAAAGGCGGCCCACACGGAGGAAACACCAAGAAAAAACACACCAGTTATTCCTATCTCTCAAGGCTCTTTATCACTGGACTTTCTGGAAATGGGTGCCGTGTTCAGAAACGCTGTGCTCTCTTACCATAACTATCTCTAAATGCCACAGAGATGAGTAGCCGGTTTACCAAGATTGTTTCTCCATTCATTATTTAAAAAAAACTTGTTAATCTGTCACTAGAGTCATAAAAACACCTTTAACGCGTTTCCATATTCATTCTGCTTATTATTTGGTGATTCTATACAGCTTCAGAAACTCATATGGGGGACTGAAATAGTAAAGACCCTGGCCATTAACCTTCGGACCTCCATAGATCCTTCGTAATATCAATGAAATTATCTAATCGTACACAAATCTCAAGGTAAAAATGTGTCCAAGTACTGAAGAGGTTAAAAACCTTTGTAACTTCAAGTAAAGCCTTTTCAAAGTAGAGTAAGGTGTAGCGCAATGTTTGAGAATAATAGCCCTGTGTAGCGTCTGTGTCAGCGCCATCTAGGGAACTGAAGCGCAGGGAAAGAAAATGGAAGGCGGTGGCGGCGGCATCCTTGGCGTCGCAGAGAGAGTGTGTCGGGTGATGCCGGGAGACAGAGGCCAGTGAAGCGTCTCAGCCCTCCACACTGCTAATGGAGCCTACAGATCTCAGCCACCGCACGACACGAGGCTCCCACATGAGTCACCCACTCTCACCCACCCTCACCTACCCTTGCCAGCCTCGCCCCGCCGCTGTTTGTCTGCCTTCCCGCTGATGTTACCGATATAAGTTACACAAAACACAATGAACACAATATGATGAGATTACGAGGCGTTCCTTGATCTTAAACCCTTCAGTACCATGACATGTTTTCATATTCATTCTGGTTACTACTTAGTGATTTTATACTGCTTCAGAAACTTATGTGGGGATTAAAAATGATGAGAACTCTGGCCATTAATATTCCGACTTTCATACATCCTTTCTAATGTAAATAAAACCGTCTAATACACAAAACTCATGATAGAAATGCGTCCCAGTACTAAAGGGGTTATATATTCCCACCTCCACAGACTCTTCCTAATATAAATAAAATCGTCTAATCATACACAAAACTCATGATAAAAAAAAGCGTCCCAAAACTGAAAGGTTAACTGTTCTCTACGTAAATAAGACCTGCTATCAAAAAAAGACGATAGTTGACAAAGTAACAGATAGAAAGATAGATAGCCGAGTTGTTATAAAGTAGACGTTTTGACAGACGAGTATATGAATAGATAGAAGCGTTGATGGATTGATAGACAGAAATATAAATAGATAGATGGACAGACAGACGCATTAACAGACTAGTAGATGGACAGACAGACACGTTAGCAACTCGATAGACAGACAGAAGTACATGTTCGCGCACGGACATGACAAACACACGGATGGACAAACAAACAGATAGATAAACAGACAAATAGACAGAGGGATATATTGACGAACGGACGTACGGACAGAGGAGCCAATATCCACTTCTACCCACACGTTATATAAAGAGGAGGAGGAGGAGGAGGAGGAGGAGGAGGAGGAGGAGGAGGAGGAGGAGGAGGAGGAGGAGGAGGAGGAGGAGGAGGAGGAGGAGGAGGAGGAGAAGAGGAGGAGGGAGAGGAGGAGGAGGAGGTTATGAAGACATGTCAAGGGGAGGATCGGGAGGCTGTCATCAACTCTTGAGCCATTTTTCACGAGTCTATAAAAGTGTGATGAAATACTTGGGTCGTTTAGAGGATGCAACACCTTATAACTCACTCTCTCTCTCTCTCTCTCTCTCTCTCTCTCTCTCTCTCTCTCTCTCTCTCTCTCTCTCTGATCACCCATTAACCTTTTACTTACCGCCCTCCTCCCCCAAATCATCATACCATACTCTCCCTTACCTTACCTCTATTCCTCCTTCCCTTCCCGCTCACGCCTCTCCTTCTCTTCCTCCCAGTGACTTACCCGCCTCCCCGAAGTGCCTGAGAATGTCCGGGAAAGTGTGTTTGACCTTCCTAGGGTTATGAAAGGCGTGTGGCAGCGGGACTCATCTGAATACCAATAAGAAAAGGCAGCGCCGATAGGAAATGAGCCCAAGGTCGAGTTAAATTAATAGAGGTGGTGTGGGAAATGTATGTGTATGTTCTGTGTTATTTCTGGTGGTGGCAAATATTTTTAACCCTTTCAGTACTGGGACACATTTTTACCTTGAGATTTGTGTTCGATTATACCATTTTATTGACATTAAGGAAGGGGGTCTATGGAGGTCAGAAGATTAATGGCCTGAGTTTTTACTATTTCAATCGCCCACATGAGTTTCTGAAGCTGTAAAGAATCATCAGATAGTAAGCAGAACGAATATGGAAACGCGTCATGTTACTGAAGGGGTTAAGGGTGTTTATAGGTTCCAGTGATAGATTAACAAAGTTTTTACTGTATTAGCGAGATAAACTCTTGAAAACCTGATTAATCATCTATGTGGCCTTTGAAAATAGTGATGGTAAGAGAGCAAAGCGTTTCTGAACACGACTGAGTGAGACAAAGATAGAGAAATGAAGGGAGGGTGACGGAGGGCACACACACACACACACACACACAGTTCCGCCTGCCACACACTGTCCCCTCCCATCACACACACACTCCACGCAAGACAAACTCGAGTCACACATATAAATCTCCTGCCAACGCGAGCAAATGGCAGCGTTTCAGTGTTTTCAGCTTCCAGGAGCCAACAGATCTAGCCGCCGGATGGTGTGTGTGCTTCCTTTGTGTTGAAAGGAAAGCTGAAGACTCCCTCGCGTTGTTAATTAAATGTTTCACTGAAGTTTATTTTCAATCACTTCTGCACCGTATCTTTATTGACTTAAAAAGGCTCTAGTTTAATTTACAATTTTGTGATGTGTGTTTATATGGTTTCAGTGATAGATTAACAGGATTTCTACATTATGAATAGGAGAAACACTTGAGAACACGAGTAATCATCACTATTGGCTTTGAAAACAGTCGCGGTGTGAAAATAAACCGCTTCGGAGTTCAGACCAATACTTCCCTCACCCTGACTGCGTTTAACAAGCTGTAGTAGAAATTAGGAGGGTTTTCACGAGTGTTCCCGCGACGCTAGTGACAGTTTAACAAGGACTCAACACCTACAAAGGGAGAAACACACAAGAAAACCCGACTTATCAAATCTGTGGCCTTTGAAAACAGTCATGGTGGGAAAACAAAGCGATTGAGAATACAACCTAAGGAATCTCACGTTCCTGGAGTGGTTTCTTTGTGTGTGTGTGTGTGTGTGTGTGTGTGTGTGTGTGTGTGTGTGTGTGTGACGTCCACCTATTACTCTCACCCCGTAACTCTCTCTCCTCGCTCCCACCCCCAGCCAGCATCCCCAGGACCATTTGTTGCCAATTTAGTGTCGGGTGATGTTTTCCCTCTAGGGTCGTCCATCACTAGCTGGTCTGTGCACGCTTCCTCCTCCTCCTCCTCCTCCTCCTCCTCTTCCTCGTTCTCCTCCTCCTCCTCTTCCTCTTTCCATTGCTGTCCTCTTCGTTCTTCTCTTATTCCTCTTGGTCCCCTTCCTAATTTCTTCAACCCATCTCTTGTTCCTTTCTTCTTTCTTATCTCCCTCACTTTCCTCTTGTTCCTCCTCCTCCTACTCCTCCTCTTTCCATCCCTGTCCTCTTCGTCTCTTTCTTGTTCCTTTCTCCATTCCTATCCCGCTCACCCTCCTCTTGTTCCTCCTCCTACTCCTCTTTCCACTCCTATTCTCTTCGTCCCTTTCTTGTTCCTCTCTCCCTTTGTCTCCCTCACCCTCCTCTTGCTTCTTCCCTTCCTGTCCTATTCAAATGTCACATCCTGTTGTTCCTTTCTCCTTTCTTGTCTCCCTTACCCTTCTTTTGTTCCTTCCATTCCTTCCCTTCCTATTCCCTTCAAACGTTGCCTTCTCTCGTTACTTTCTCCTTTCCTGTCTTCCTCGCTCTCCTCTTGTTCATCTTCTTTTCCTTCCTATCTTCTTTATCTCCTAGCCTTTTCTTATTTCTTCTCCTTCCTTTCCTGTCCCTTCACTTGCCCTCTTGTTCATCTTACTCTTCCCTATCCGTCTATTTTTCCTCCTTTCTTTCCTGTCCCTTCGCTTACCCTCTTGTTCATCTTGCTCTCCCTTATTTCCTTCACCTCCCAGCCTCCTCTTCCTTCAATTCTTGTCTCCCACACTTCCTCCGTTTCGCTGGAAACAAGACTTACACTTCACAAATATATCAGTCTTTGTTTTTATCTCCAGAATTTAACAAGTTGCTGCATGTCACCGAATTGGGACATCAGAGAGTGGCGAGGGAAAAATTGTGGAGGTTCCAGAGTGTGTGTGTGTGTGTGTGTGTGTGTGTGTGTGTGTGTGTGTGTGTGTGTGGGGTGCGTGATGGAAACGTTACCGAGGCCGCACCGCAAACGTTTCTGTCCTGTTCCGATTGTATTGTGTATGATAGTATGTCACGTTTTTTAGACCCCTATTGAGAAACGCTTTGCTCTCTCTCTCTCTCTCTCTCTCTCTCTCTCTCTCTCTCTCTCTCTCTCTCACAATTATTATCATTCACTGGAGAAGTTTCGCGGTGACCTTTTAATGAGCAATCTGAATTCAACTCTCTACTTTTCATATTATTATTCTTTTTTTTCTGTCAATATGAAACGAGATAATTATTTGCCCTTTACCACGTACAGGGATACATGTTAATCTGATTCCACCCTTCTGCTCTCTCTCTCTCTCTCTCTCTCTCTCTCTCTCTCTCTCTCTCTCTCTCTGACGTGATTCGGAATTATCTAACATTATATTTCTTAATTATTATCGTTCCTCTTTTTTTTCTATTTATTTATTCATTCTATTTATTTATTCTTTTTTATTAACTTATTTATTCATTTATTTATTTATTTATTTTTTTTAAAGGGGCGGATGGGCACGGGATCCTTTGCTAACCTGTGCCATTTAATCAACCTTTCTGCAGTCACGTGCAATAATTCACCTGAAAAATATCAAACATACAGAAAAATAAACCGTTAAATAAAATAAAACTGTACAAAATATCAACAAACATCTACAAGAAAAAAAGTGGTGAAAAAAGCAGAATAATAGAATACACTTTTTTTTATCTTTCTCCAACGTCTAGCCGGCATCGTGTTTGGTGTTGGCTGGGGATTGAAAGAAATGTCCCAGAATGCTCTATGACTGAAGGAGCCGGTAAATTAAACCCTTCAGTACTAGAACACATTTTTTATTGACATTAGGAGGGGTTTATGGAGATCAGAAGATTAATGGCCAGAGTCTTCACTATTTTAATCCTCCACATAAATTTCTAAAGGTATAAGATCGGCAGATACTAGGAAAAATTAATATGGAAATACGTCCTGGTACTGAAGGGGTTAAGAGTGAAAGGGTTAATTTCCCATGTTTATATCATAGTGATTTTTCTGAAACATTTCTGCGCCATATCTCCACAACATTCCATAGCTAGGTTTCAGATTAAGAGGAACGGAGGTTTTAAAAAGAGGTTTCCCTATCGTTATAGGATCCAAGAACCGATGTTTTTTTAACCCCTTGAGTACCATGACGCATTTCCATTTCCTGCTTACTATTTGGTGACTTTAAACAGCTTTAGAAACTTATATGGGAGATTAAAATAGTGAAGACTGGCCACTAATCTTTTGACCTCAATAGACCCTTCCTAATGTCAATAAAATCGTCTAATCACATCAACAATTCATGATTAAAATGCGTTCCAGTCCTGAAGGGGTTCAATAAGTGATGCTAAAACAAACGAGACGCTCCATGGTGGTTCGTTGACACGCATGAGTCATTTAAATCCCCTGTTTGACGCAGCTTTTAGGTTATTCCCCGGCGAAAAAGTCTGAGTGTGGACGAGCCTTTACGCATTTAATGTCTCCGGGCTTAGCTGGATTTAAAGGAAGAACTTATACATTCCTCCCAACGTTAATGTATCTCTCTCTCTCTCTCTCTCTCTCTAACGAGTGAACGATTAATGACCTAACAACTATTCAGTGATTAAGGGAGTTAGTTAACCATCCCGTCCCTTGTTACCTGAGCGCCCTTCTCCCTCCACCTTGTCTCGATAAGTTGCAAGCCTTCAGCAGAACCAACACCTGAAGGCTTACTGACTCTCACTGATAAGGTTGTCCATGTAGCGTTTATCGTGATACCATTTTTTTTGTTTTTGTTTTTTCGTTACCGCGTCCACCTGTGCTAATAATTAAGACACCGGTATACTGCAAGGGGACGGTTTGCTTACTAATGCCAATGACGCTTTTTCATATTCATTCTGCTTACTGTTTGGTGATTTTATACAGCTTCAGAAACTTATGTGGGTATTAGAATAGTGTACACTTTAGCATTAATCTTCTGACCTCCATAAACCCTTCCTAATGTAAATACAATCGTCTAATCACACCCAAGCTCATGGTAGAAATGCGTCCTAGTACTGAAGGGGTTAACAAATGGACCTTATTACGAATACTCGCCTTCAGATCCTAATGAAAACCAGTGAAGCCTCAGTCTGGGACCTCTTCTGCTTCATTCCCGCGGTAAACACATGGACCAAGTGCTACCATCGTGACAGGCGGCACGTAAACACTCGGACGTCTTGTCACCTGCGCTACTTGCTGCGCCCTACACCAAAGACTATATAACATATAGTTTTTGCCCTAGCAAAGAATATAATAAATTGCCCTAGACCACGACTTCTGGGTGGTGGTGGTGCTGGTGATGCGCTGCCTGTCACACGAATTTTAAATGGAGTTTCTCTTAATGAGTTTTCTTTTTTTTTCTTTTTTCCTCAGATCGATTGATTTTATATTTAATTATGATTTATTCCCTCTTTCATTTTCTTTCTTTTTCATTTGTTGATATGATTACCCATTCAAAGTGTTTTTAGCAATCATTTTCTTACAAGTATCTTTTAGTAACACACACACACACACACACACACACACACACACACACACACATCCATGGAATCACTGACATTCACTTCTTCATCTTTAAATATCTTGTGACAAGAAAATGTAAGCTATTTTTCAAAAATATAATTTATTTGGTTAGCACTGCCTAACAATTTATTTTCACCAAATGCAGCAACTCTTCTTTGTGGTTCAACTGAAGTATCAAGCCTCAAATAATTTAAGTAATAAAAAGATATGCAAGTTGATTAGAAACTTATATTTGTAAACTAGAGACTTTTGTCTTTCTATTACAAATTAAATTGTCTTTTTGTTGGGTAAGTTGTTTAGGAAACAATAATAATAATAATAATAATAATAATAATAATAAGCAAAAATAATAATAATAATAAAAATAATGATGATACTAATAAAGGATCAGTGTTAACAAGAGCCCAGCCCACCTAAGATGAACCAAATTAATAACTACAGTCAATGGAGGACAAATCCACATTAATGAAAACATGACGGTTAGCAAACACTTCAACATATTAATATAAAACAAAGTAAATAGACGATTCAACTTCGATAGGATGAACCATTCCAGACGGCAGGCAGACCTCCCCTCTGTGGCCGCCCCTCAAAGCTGGGGGGGAGCCAGAGAGGGGGAGCCTTCCTGTTCAGCCGATACAAATAACCCTGCATAATGACAATGTTCTAGAGATCCAACAACAAGGAGAAACATTTCCCTGATCACTCATCACAGAATCAAAGGCACCTTCTCTCACGTGACGGGACCTTGTACTAATAAGGCTCGCCTGTCGCTACAGCTTCGTTCGTAGTTGTGTCCGCGTTCACAGCTGTATTCGCATGTTTGGGCGCAGCGGCAGGACAGTGTGGTGTGCATGCCGTGCCAGGCCGCCGAGGTGCCAGCGGTGGGGAGGAATGTGGAGCGTGGCACACCAGGCCTCGGTGGTGCAGGGTGAGGCGGCGCAGTGCCGGCGCTGCCTTGCTGCTGCGTCGCTCACTGTATCACAGAATAGACTAACCACAAATGATCACTGTTATACAAATTCTCTGTTTCAAAAAAAAAAAAAAAAAAGAAATATAAATTCAAGATATTCCCAAGACTTTTGTGCATTTTCTCCTGTTTTTTTTCATTTTTTTTACAAACTTAAAGTAAAACCCCTAAATTTATTGAATCTGTAATAAAACATGTTGAATGCTACATACGTACACTAGCAAGGTCAATGAAATAAAATGATACCTAACAATTATATGAAATATTTACAAGATTCTGCATTGCTGGGACATTATAAAGATCAACACCACCTAGGTAAATCCCACCGAGTCCAGAAAAATATGCATGTTCCTGCACTGACCTCACACTACAAGCACAAGCTAAATATGATGAGGAGTCACTCTAACCATGTTTGGCATCACTCTAACACACCACTCTGAGTTCAAGCATAGAATGACATTGGTGTTACTTATGACAATGGAGAAGAAGTCTATATCCTCAGAACCAACACATCTTTCCTCCTCAGATGTAAAGGCAAGCAACAACCTTCTTTAATTAAAATTTTCTTCTGTGTGTTTATTGCAATACATTTACTTGATCATTAGCTGCTAATCTTTCATATTCTTCCTCCAATTTGACAATTCACTCTCTTTCAGTGTACAAGAAATTATACTGAAAACTTATGCACACTTTTCATATATTCCTTCCATTTTTCAAGCAATTATGAGAGAGTAGTTGCATTCATGTACAGTGGTGTGACCATGAACACAAAGTGGTGAGTTCTGATGCCACTACACGACTCTTCAGTCAAGGAATGTTTCAGGTTTATGAAAAGTATGAATACATGTTCCACTTTCACTTCAGCACATGTCTCCACTGCAAACAAGACTGAACTATGGGATGATGGTTCACGCCGCCAGGTGTTGACGGCCTGACTGCTCACCGGCACACCAGGGAATCTTAACAATATTGGCAATTCAAAATCAACTACACTTTCATACACATTAAAAGATAAGATTGGTCGTTATTTTACTTTTTGTGCCTCGATCTGGTCTGATATGTGCTTCAGATTGCTCAATTTTTGTCGTAAGAATCTTTGTGAGAATAATTTGAAGAAATCAGAAAATGTGAGATGATACAATCCTTCTCATTCATCACTCATGGAATGTACAAAATGAAAGGCTACTCATTTCCTTAATAGGAATTGTGCTAATACTACCAATGACAAATATTGTATACTTGCATCAATGAAGCATTTATAAAAAAAGATATTCAAAACTTGCATGAACGTATCCCAAATAGTTCACTTTAAAAAATCACTCTCACACACACACACACACACACACACACACACACACACACACACATTCACACACACAATTTTCTGCATGTAAAAGACACAATGCACACTGTTATTGTACAAAGCAATCAACATTATCCATTCACACTTGAACCTTAAAATCCTATTAAAAAAAATCACTTTATGTCCATTAAGAGTAGAAGGTGAGAACAGAGGTTTGGTTGCCACGGATGAGAAGGAAGGGCGGCATGTCCCGGGTGAGTGTCTCCAGCCAGGCCATGTACAACGGGGCCGACACAGACGTCTTACGGGGCATCGGCAGCGTCCTGAGGAGGGAAAGTAAGATGAGGAAAGATAGCATGAGATAGTGTGAGTGTATGTGTTTATGTGTGTGTGTAAGTGTAAAAACCTTCATAGGTACTGTACTTTTTTTATCTATAATTTTGAGATTCAGAGACAAATAACAGTTTTTTTTTTTCTTATGCAAGAGGAAAACTAGCAAAGGGCAACAAAAAAAAATAAATAAAAGGCCCACTTCAATGCAAGTTTCCTAAATGATTGGAAAGAATTAGCCAACACACAGGGGCAGTTGAGTAGAAGGACAGCAAAGGTGTTATTTCTCTTCGTCTACCTATTACACCCACAATTTCCTGTTACTACTATCCATTTTTTATGCCCACATTATATCACAAGTCCTTTAAACCCTTGAGTAACATGATGCATTTCCATATTTATTCTGCTTACTATTTGGTGATTTTAAACAACTTCAGAGACTTATTTGTGGGATTAAAATAGTGACGACTGTGACCATTAATCTTTTGACCTCCACAGACCTTTACTAATGTCAATAAAAGAGTCTAATTGTACACAAATCTCAAGGTAAAAATGTGACCGTAGTATTGAAGAGGTTAACAATTCCAGCCTCACGTATGTACAGATTTCAGTAAGGTTTGGTAAGAAAGAAGTATAGTCATCACTGGAAACACTTACATGACAACAAGGGAAGAATCTCTGGAGTTTTCAAGTAGCAACTCCCTTAGACGGATGTGGCGATTAGTCTTCTCTCTCTGCCCCAGCAACTCTGCCTCACTGATCAAGAGTCCTGTGGGAGAAACACAATCATTACTTTACCCCTCTTTTTATGTCAGACGGACACAGGCCATGGGAAACCAAAAGTGATAAAAAAAAAGACTAACAGATAATGATATTCCCTGAAGAGCAGTCAAAAAAGAATGATCCAGAATTGTAGGATAAGCATTCTGAAATTTCCCTCTTGAAAGATTTTAAGTAGCCAGGGAGTTCCACAGTGCCAGAAAAAAAAGAATGAATGATTGAAAATACTGGTCAACACTTGCATTAAAGAAGATAGGACAGGGATGAGAAAAAGCAGAAAGTCTTGTGGAGTGAAGGCAAGGCATGGAGGAAAATGGAAATAAAGGCATACCAATGTGAATATTATGATTGAGAAACACAGGTTAACACTTACTTTAGAGAGGTGGATAGAAGAGGGGTGAGAGAAAGCAGGTCTTGAGAAGTGAGGCTACAGGGAGGAGTGGAGGCAAGCTATGGATGATAATGGAAAGAATAGCAGAGCAAGGTGAATGTTATGAGTCTCACCATCATTCTCCTTGTCCACCTCGTCCTTGGTCTTGAAGTCTTCAATGAGCTGGTCAAACTCCATGCGGGAAGACTCAGCCGCCTTCTTGGCCACGTCGGGGATGACAATGACATCGCTGTAGTCTATCCTGAACTTGGCGAGCAGGTTGGCCATGCTGCAGCAGGATGGAGAGGTTCAGATTAAATGTTTCTCTAGTATTACCTCATTATAAACTGTCACTGTTTTCTTTTACAATCTTATCTTTATTGTCTTATTTTCTTTCCCCCAGCACTGACAGAGTGAAACAAAACACCACCACTCTGATTACATGAAGCTTTACAATTCACCCCTATACTAATAGAATGAATTAAAAGGCACTACTCTAATTTCACAAAGCTTTAAAATTCACCCTGGCATTAACAGGGTGAACCAAAGACAACTGTTACCTCCTCTGCTCCATGTCCAGCTCATCCTTGCGATTGGCCAGGGCGAACACCCTCAGTTTGCAGCCGGACCACTGGGAGCGAGTGGTGAGGATGTAGGGCACCAACAGCGTCAGGCCACCATCATCGTACAGCCACCACACGTCAATGGTACCCTGGGGAGTGAAGGAATGGTTCTTATACATGTTTCTCAAGTGTTATTATTATCTGTACATTTTTCAAGAGCTCCCAACTTTTCTTGAATGTTAACTATCATTGATCTATGTTTTTTTCTAAGAGAGATAAGTGAATGAGCAAAACAAAGAGAGAAATGGGAAAATCTATGACAGAAAAAAAAGGTGACTATTTATCAGGAAAGGATGAATTAAACTTCCCAACTCCTAAACAAGACCCAGAGCCAGAAAATGAAAAAGAGTAAATGTCCATCAGAAGACAGAATCAACCTCCTATATTCTAGACAGAGGCAAAGACAGAGAGACAGGAAAAGATTAATATTCATCCTAGATTAGATCCAGAGCCAGAAAATGAAAAAAGAGTGAACATCCATCAGAAGACAGAATCAGCTAGCCTCCCATATTCTAAAGAGGCAAAGACAGAGAGACAGGGAAAGATAATTATAATATTCATGAGGAGAGTACTAGTTCATCTTCCTACCTTCTTCTGCTTCCTTTTGAACATGGTAATATTGTTGAGCACATCCTTGCTGAGCTCGCTACCCCCTGGACCCCGGAACAAGTTAGCCAGCGAGGTGCGGCGCTTCTTGCTGTTCTCTGTGTTGGCATCGGTTGCTACTGTTGACCGTTCCACCTGAGGCGATCCTGGGGGACTCGACGCCTCACTGTCCGTTCCATCTGTAATTGTAAGCTTAGTCTCAGCCCAGAATGCCTCAGAACACAAGTCAAGGCCGCCACCAGAACACCAGAAGCATGCAGGTCTACACAACACACACTCATAAATAAGTGGTCAGGAAATGTTGGCTGTGCAGTATTGTAGTGAAGCAAACAGTGACAGTATACATATATCCATTCAGGTATTTAGTACAATGCTTCAGACTTGGCTATGTAAAATTATGTAAGTATTATTTCAAGTTTTCTTAATTCTTTGCTTTTACTTTAACATAGATATTTTTTAGTTTCTTTTCTAATAAGCTAATATTTCAGAATAGTTTAGTGTAATTTGTCTTCAACTTTATATTCTCTAATTGTAAAATGAACTGCAGAAATCTGATAATAAAAATAAAACAAGAGCAACTCAACCAAATTAACCAAACAAATGAAACAAACTAAAATCTACAAACATAATATATACTGAAAAAAAAAAAAAAAATCAAATCAAATCAAATCAAATACTAATCACAGTTAAAAATTAGACCCAAAAAATACATACACAAAAAAAACTCTTCCAAAGTAATTACTTTAGAAAAAAAAACACCTATCCCATCCACCACCATCACCACCACCACCACTACACCTTCTCCACCCTCTCCACTACTCCACACTGCCTCCACATCACCACCCTCCCAAAATACTACAGTTATTCTATCCACCACCACCACCACTACACCTTCTCCACTACTCCACACTGCCTCCACATCACCACCCCTCCCAAAATACTACAATTATCCACCACCACCACCACCACCACCACTCCACCTTCTCCACTACTTTGCACTGCTTCCACATCACCACCACTCTCAATAAATAACAGACATTCCATCCACCACCACCACACCACCACCACTCCACCCTCACTCCACCTTCTCCACTACTCCATACTGCCTCCACATCACCACCACTCCCAATAAACTACAACGATACACCACCCCTCCACCCTCTCCACTTCTCCACACTGCCTCCACATCACCCACCACTCCTATCCTTTATTCTTCCACTAGTACCATTTTCTACTCCACTCCAACCATACCTGTCTATATAATTACTAATGATAACTAGGTGTGCAGGATTCTAAGACAGGTGAGTTAGTTAATTACTATACATGTGTTATTTGTTCTGGAAATTAAACTGAAAGGGAAGGTCTGAATAAAAGAATAAAAAGATGTAACTGAATAATGTATATAAATGAAAATGGAAATAATAAAGAGAAAATATGAAATTAAAAAAGGAAATATATAAATAATAATGTGTGAAATTGTAAATGGATGACAAAATAAATGAAAACAAAAGCAGATCATAAAAAAATACCAGGGATGGAAAGAAAAACAAATACATTAAGAAAAGGGAAAAAAAAGAAAGAAAAAATAAAAACATAAATGAATGACACAAAAAAAATGTCAACAAAAATAAAAGTTAAAAGAAAATAACATGGAAAAAAAGAGACACCCAATAAAAGATAGAAAATACTCCCTTTGTTACTTTACCCACATGCATCACTACAACTAAAGTATACCACTGCTCACTTCACTAGTCTATCAATAATAACCTTAAATTAATAAAAGAAAAAAAATAACTCAAAATATATATGGCAAAAAAAACATCACAAACACATTCAGGATAAAGCAATGTATGAATGAGATGAGTGACGGTCAAAATCTAATTAACTCTCACATTCACTTCTATTATGCCTCATTTTTTCCTTTTAGCAAGTCCTGGTTTAGAGAGAGGCATAAAGGTGCTCAAATAATATCTAGAGAGAGCAAATTAGATGAGTGACGGTCAGAATCTAATCAAAACTCACATTCATTTCTACTATGCATTATTCTTTTTCCTTTAGTGAGTCTTCATTTAGTGAGAGGTGTAAAGGTGCTTAAATATTACCAAGTGACCTGTGGGAGTGTTTCATATCTACTACACCTCTACTTATTACCAAGTCTCCCTCTGCATTTATTCTACTTTAACTTCATAACATACTCTGAAAATTCATCTACTAATGCAATGAACTCCTGATGCTATTTTTTTTTAAGTTTTGTGCAGTATATTCATTGTAAGTTACCCACATATATTATCTCAGGCAAAATTTTACACGTAACAATGACAACAATATACATACTATACTGTACAACTATAACTACTAATACTATATGTACTACTATAACTATGTACTACTGGTGTTCAATAAGTAGTACAAGATAGTGTTGTGCTTAATGATACTATTACTATTATGAACAAAATGTGTACAATTTTCAACAATTACTGTGCTATATGGGGAAACAGTTAATTCATGTTTCAATAGACACAACAAGTAGTCATGACAAATACAGTGACACACAACTAGACACATGTAGCTGCCATGTATCCCACCACACAGGAGACCAGTCTCTCTGTTTACTACTCATTCTATTTCAGTTTGATGCCTTCTGCAAACAATTCACACTCAAAGGAAAGACCATGCTGGAGTTCCTCAGGACAACACTAAAGCATACACCATCCTTGCATTCTCAATAACTAAGAAATATTACACTGTTTTTATAAATTTTGTGACACCATCCATTAAAAACTCATTCCAGTACTTTGAAAACTTGTCTCATTCAGTGACTCCAAAATATTACATTGTTCCTTTGAATTTTCTGACACCATCCATTAAAACTCCCTCCTCATTTATAACCTAATACTCTGGAAACTAATCTAATTCAATCTCAAAAATATTGCATTGTTTTCTAAGTTTTGTGCAATAATCTCACTGGAGTACGCAGCATTCTTGAAACACTCATTCCATGTTTTGAAAAGGACACCTCTCACAGCTCATCTATCTCTCTATTGCACTCTCCTTCAGTTTGAATACAGCATCCTTAAGGGCAGCATCTAACCCTCTCCAGACACACTACAGGCTCTTTCATTGGTCCAGTCCTAAGCTCCTCTTTCACCTCTTCTTACTAAGCCTCACTCTGTTCCCATTAACACCTTCAGTCTCTCAATCTCGCCATGTTTTCTTCATCCCATCATGTCAATTCTTTTAATCTCTTCTCTCACCAACTTTATCTTGTTATTTCCTTTTACCATATCATACTACGTTCCAGTTTAAAAATCTCTCACTCTCTCTCTCTCTCTCTCTCTCTCTCTCTCTCTCTCTCTCTCTCTCTCTCTCTCTCTCTCTCTCTCTCTCTCTCTCTCTCTCTCTCTCTCTCTCTCTCTCTTGCAATGGTTCACTTTGTTCCTCAGTCCAGCACTCCATCATTTAGCTCCCTACTTCATCTACCAGGTCACAAGTGTTCAAAAGAATTCTAAAGGTTTCTCTCCTATCACCTTCCCTCACAACCTCTCCATCACAGAGTTTTCCATGTCATCTCCCAGTCATATGAGTGGCTCTGAACTGTGTGGTGGGAAACAAGGCACTCCCTAGACCCACCACAGCACTGAAGGCATAGGGACCTTCAGCTACAGTGTTAGAGAGACCAACAAGGAAACAAACACCTACAGTAGCTCAACAAAAAAACTGGAAAAAGTATCCAAATACCTCGACCAGTTTGACGTATTTTCTTCCTCCTAAAGACTGTAGCATGAAAGATGGAATAAAACACAACAATTACTGTCTGAAATATGGCATCAAGGTTGGACATATAATCACATTCCTCTCTAGCTAGTCACCGCCACACACCAAGCACTACCTAGCAAGGCATCACCTCTGAAGATGCTGACAGACAATTAGGTCTGTCATGCCACACTGCACACTTCACACTGCCTCCACCTACAACATGCAGGAAACTCTTCATACACAGCCTAGCAAGTAATACAGGGCATTTTTACAGTTCTGCAGAGTGATTCACCTTGTTTTTTTTTTCTGATTGACTAATATGTATGATCAAGAAATAATGGAATGGTTTTTTTTATTTCCATGCAGAGGGGATCAGTCAATGTGTAAATTAGAAGGAGACTCCATTGTATTGAATTTAAATGAATTGAAGTACTCATTTCAGATGAAGAAAGTTTTCAATCTTAATGAAATAGTCTCAAGAAAATTGCGGAGTGCCAAGACCAAGTTATAATTCTGAATGGTGAATCACTTTACTGAACTGCACAGTAACCTTTGAAGCATGAGGCATCACAGCATCAGCCACAGTCAAACAAATAACAGTAGTATTGCAACAGCAGCAGCAGCAGCAGCAGTAATAAGCATAAGCTTCAAGAATCTCATACATAGAATACATAGTAGAAACAGACTCATTCTATAAAACCTTACTATTAAATCCATCCTACTTCAGACGATGTCATTTAGTTTTAGTTTGATCTAATTTTAAAGTGCATGAATTACTTTACTTACCAAATTTGTGTATTTACTGAACTGTTATGTAAACCTTTATTATTCAGATCTAACATTAACTAGCTACATATGTAATAGACACCATACTTTGTCTTTCACTTGTCCTGTAACAATGTACTTCTCCATTTCTTTCATACCTACTTCCACTTCCTTCTATACCTATCCACACTCAAATATTCATAGCACTATTTCAGTATTCAAAATTTTTTTAATATTGTTACTAAACAAATTCATTAAAATATCAAGAAAAATTACATTCACTACCAGAAATAATTAAACAAACCTTGAAGTGGCTGACTTATACAAACAATACTATACATTCAAACTTTACACATTAATCCTTTCACTGTTCTATGGCAAGTCTTTCCTGAACTCTTAACTACTACAGATATTCCTTCTAGTTCATCAGCCACTTCCAAGCCTTACACTGGCCAGAAACTACAAAAATATAGTCCTCCTTCTCCCTTTCTATGTTGCAGAAACTAATAAAAACTTCATACCTTGCTTTAAGTGCTGTGAAGTGTTGCATATCAGTGAAGGAATTAACACACAAAAATAAAGACCAACTAGAATCATTACAAGATCTCTGACATCCCTCACTGACAATAGAAACATTTATCAAAGGAAAAAGTAAGAAAATATAAATCCTTGAAGCTAAGAATCAACTCACCTGCATCTAACAGGAACACAAAGCTAAAAACGTGTGCAAGTAAATAAAAGGTGAGAGGGACAGTCACCAGCAACACACGTCATGCACTGTGGCAGCACCAGCACAACTCACCGCGATAGTACGTACTCCGGGTGTTAAAGTTTAGTGTGCCAAGCAATTTTGCCACCTCTAGGGAGACGCCGTGTCAGGGCAAGAGGAAGGCAGTCACAGAAATTAAAGAGAGTAATGTAGTAACAATATAAATAGTGTCTCTTCTTGCTTTCTCCTTTCAGCCACACACATATCGTAACTCTTGCTTAGGATAAAGTTGCAAAATGTACAGGCTAGGAAATGTGTAAATTAGGAGAAAATATTGATAGGCATGCTAAACGCCATGACTCACATGCCAGCAAAGAACACTGGTTGAATGTACAAGGAGTGAGATGTGTTGAGTCATACATTAATACCCAAGAACATCCTCGTATGAACACCATCACACGTTCCTTCAGTCATCAAGTATTAGATCAGTACATGGAAGAACAAGACTGACTGTGTGTTATAGCTTCAAGATGCAAATATATAATGGATCCTTAAAATCAAGCAGACTTTGATCATAATACAAGAAGACAAGACAAAGAAAAATACTGTACATCACATACTGGTATAAGCAAGATGAAGCACATGAGTACATACAAAGGTGGAAAAGGAAGAGGTCAGAGGTGCAATATAGAAACCCTGATGTGTTCTATGTTCCTGTGAGCCTGTGGTATACATTCTCTATAATCTATGCCATACTTCTTGTTCTCCATGAAACTGATATGTAGTTTTTATGTCTTTCTTGTCACTTTCCTTCGTTCCTTTCACTGCTACCACCACCACCACCACCACTGCCTCACTAGAACTGTCTGTGGTCTGAGCTACAGGTGGGTGTGGACTCATGGAGCAGACTGACACTGACAAAGCACCAGGAAAGTTCTCATCACATTTCTGGCCACAACTCACATACATTGATAAGCAGCACAACTAGCAATCTATTCCAAGATACACTAAAGTTGGCAATGCCTATAATGAGTTATTTTCTCTGCATGAGCTGACAAATTAAAGACAAAAGCAACTGGAAGAATTTTAAAAAGACTAAAAAAGATCAATCAAGATCCATGCGGCTGACTAGCACTGAGCCAGACCAGAACACTGCACCAAAGCTCTCATAACTAAGTCCCTTCATATTAAGGAAAGCAACATAAGTACAAACATGCATGGTTGCTGACACCACCAAGGACTTGCCAAGCATCCAGGGGAATGTCGGCGGGTCAGTCGAGCACCAGGCTTGTCAGCGGTGCGCCAGGTAAAGCCTCGGTTAGTCAACACTTCCCTTCATTCATGTACTGCTATCATGCTAACTTAAAGGGCAACATATTTTCTATCATTTATTATTTCTATTTTTTTACCTAAGAGGGACATAGCACAAGTAACACAAAGTTGAAAAAACAAGGCATATTGAAGTGCCAGTCTCAAAAAAGAACAGCCAGACAAATTATCAGAAATTGGAGGATAAGAGTCTTGTAGCATCCCTCAGTTATGGTCATAAGTTGAACAACCTTCCACACTCACTACCACTCCACTGTGCTTTCCATTGCCCCTTGAGTGAAATTCCTCTGGTTTGCTCAGAATCTATCAAATGGCAAACATTGACGAAACATGTACGCAAAACACAGCAAAAGTGTGAAGGTTACACAACTTTACTGCTAATAGTGAAATCTTTAGTTATTCTTTCTTCTACCATGTAATAACAAGAGTGTGGAAGGTTACACAAGTCCTATGGCTGCTAATAGTGAAATCTTTTGTCATTCTCTCTTCTACCATGTGATAACCAAAACACTATTTCAGGAGATCATGGACGTCAATTGTGGGGAGGATTTGTCCCCCACACAATCCCTGTTATATATTTTTCATTCTAGCTGATGCACATTTATCTAAACTGGCTTCCATATCTGCTCTAACGTTATAGAGAATGCATACCCTATGTACGTATTTAATCATTTGACAGATGTACCAAAAAATGTGGAATTTCTTAACATGTATGTATGAGTGATTCAAAATATGAAGGCTCTTTACACCAGAGGAGCATCTGATGAGTCATGAGAAGGGCAACTGTCTCACTCTGGCAGCCAACAGGTCAGAGGAATGATGCATTGGTGATGGTGAAGGTGGTGGTGAAGGTAATGGTAATGGTAATGGTAATGGTGAAGGTGATGGTGATGATGAGAGTGATGAAGATGGTGAAGGATATGATGATGGTGATGAGGATGGTGATGAGAATTTAATTCCCACCAAAACATTACATCCCTAAAAGAAGACATAAGAAAAAAGGACCTATGTAGAGTAGAGAGACAGAAAAAAACTACTTTATATCTGGAATGTCTGTTTTTTTAGAGCCTGAATCCAAGTGAGAGAAACAGATGAGATAGAATAAAGACACTAATAACAATGACAACAACTTGGGATATGAGTGTTTTGAAAGTGTCTGGATTACATGTGGCAGTGGGGAAAACAGCATATAATGTTGATAAAAGTGAAAACACCAATCAGCAACAAAAATGACAACAGCAAAGTAAGAGAACAAACAATATGGTGAAAATGTATCAGTAAAAATTAAAGACACTAGTGACAGAAGCAGAAAATGAGAACACAGAGGAAGATGAAGTGAAGATAAGATGCCACACAATGATAAAAACACCAGAGATATTAGAAAAGTAAGAAAACAGATGATGAAGAGGTAAAGATACAAGTCAATGATAAGAACCAGAAATAACACCAGAGATTAAAAAATGTGAGAAAACATACAATGAAGTATAAATGTGAGTTATTTTTTGCGCGTGAGTTGAGACGAGCAACAGAGAGAGTGGTGTACCTTGAGTGAGCTGGTTGGCAGTGGACTGTCCTGGCTTATCTCCAGTTGTCTGTGTGATGGCACCCTCGTTGCCATTCATAGTGATGGGAGAGTCCTCATCCTCAATAATCTGGGAGTAGTCCAAGCCTTGAGGCACACGCAGGATCACCAAACCAAAGTACATGTCCAGAGCCTCACTGTAAGGAGTAGAAATAGTATAGTTCCATAAAGTAGAAAGGAAGAATATTAGTTTTATTTCACTCTCCTCTACTGTGAACCTCATCATTGCAATAAGTCCCTGGCCACTCACTGCAGGGTGTTGAAGTACGCCTTGAGCTCCATTGGGTCACACTTGCGCCAGTTTGCCTTGTAGCCGAGAACCACAGTGTTGGGACGCAGCTTGCCCAGACCCACCAGCTGTAAATAATACCTCTTGAGTCTGCCAAATGTGCTGGTAATACTAGTGAGTGCTTGATGCTGTGTCTTGTGTCTAAGCTGAGGGCTACAATCTTCATTGCATTTTCATGGTGGATATGTTACAGTTCCACAAGGTCTACTTCATATTTCACTACCACTAGAAACACAGATTTAAAGTTAAAGTTAAGTTCATTGGTTGCAGAATTTAATGAGGACAGTAGAGATTTTTCCTGTATGAAGGGCACTATAAGGCAACAAATAAAATGGCCCACCCCCAAAAGAAGTCAAAAGAATCAACTAAAATTCGAGGATGTGTATTGAAACTTCCCTCTTGAAGCATTAGCACTACACACTATACAGGGTTCTCAGATTGATTAGCTAAAGGGAAATGCTCACCTGGAAGAGGTTTCTGGCGCCATCCTCCAGGTTGCTTCCCTCCACCAGCGAATAGAAGGCACGGATGCTATGACGGATGAGCCAGTTGTAGGACTGCCGGGTGAGGGAGTTACGCAGGCGCTGGGTTTGGGGGCCCTGTGGGGGTGACAGTGGTTAAGTCATGCAGTACAGGTAACACCAATACATAAAGATGTCTTCTGGAGAGATCTGCTTTTTCAATACAACAGAGATGGGATGATTCAGCAATTTCTAGGAAAAATAGGTAATCAGTACAATGAAGTAAATTTTGTTACATGAAAACAAAACTCTTTCCTGTCACACCTGGATGACATGACCACAGGCAAGCAGGGAAATGTTCTTGGTGATACTGTAGGCAAAGTCAATGAGTGGCGGCCTAGAGCCCACTGGACCAGTGAGCACCAGGATCTGTGGCCGGTAGTTCTTGACATGCTCCTCAATGGTGTTCAGGTCCAGGGTGGTCTTGAGGGCCGACACGTAAGTTTGTGCCTGTGTCGAGGATCCCCAGTTGACGTCTGCAATGAAAAAAGTACAATAACAAATGGTTGACATGAGAGTGGCAAGTCTAATCTTTGGTAAATATTGACAATTCCTCCTCAACAGTGGACTGAAAACTCTGGTAAACTCTGGAACTTCCTACCAGCTTCTGTGTTTCCAAATTCCTATGACTCGACTTGATTTAAGAGGGAAATTTTAAGTGGGCCTTTTTTTTCTTAGTTTTTGTTTTTTATGTTGCCCCTGGCCAGCTTTCATCTATTACATAAAAAGAAAAGACTCACTGGGGTTGCGGTAGGACACGAAGAGATACAGTGCAACGATGATGAGGAAGGTGGCTAGGGCAGTGATCCAGTCAATCAAGAACATCACAATCAGGCACAAGATTCCACCGAGCCAACTGATCCACAGGTTGTAGTACTGATATAAAAAAAATTTATATTAGCAAAAAAAATTAACAACACATCATTACTAAATAGATTGGGTGACTAATAATGGAGGCTCAGTAATGAGGTTGAGCTATTCACAAAAAAAAAACAATGGCTATCAAAATGAACCAGTTAATCTCATGTACAACTTCCTACACATCACCACTTTTGTGACTTTTTTCTGGCTGTGTGGTTGCTGTAATGGAACTTGTATAGTGAGGGTGACAGCCATGCACTCACCTTGAAGCTTGGCCGCCATCCAGGGGACTTGATGAGTGAGGCATGGAAGCAGGAGAAGTTGATGAGGCTGTACGACGCCAAGAAGAAGTTACTGAGCAGGGTGGAGACAACGTTCAAGTCACCTGCCAGTGCATCAGGAGGTGTGTTAATGGTGAGGTGGACCTGACTAGTGCTTGAGATGACTGCTACCATCCCACACATCACTATACTGTGTACTGTGGGTCTATCACTATCACTGGTCAGCTACACTATATTTATTTACATCACTCTAGTTAGTTTGAAATACTATTGCATTCACATTTGTTTGTGCATTGTTAAGCTTTCTTTATTTCATCTGAAAATTAAACAGAATCTAGGCATTAGCCACCTCTCTTTTTCAGTTTTTTTTTTTTTTTTTTTTTTATAAGTAATAAAGAGAAATGATGGACAGGCACACAAACCCACCGATCATGATGCAGATGAAGGAGATGACGAACACCAGGATGTAACCACGAACGGGGTCGTTGTTGGCACCGGTGCCCTTGGAGAACATGAAGATGCCAGGGTAGAGTTTGTCCTTGGCCAGTGCCTGCAGCACCCTGGGGGCACCCACCAAGGAGGCAATGGCTGAGGAGAGCGTGGCAGCAAAGCAGCCAGCGTAGATCAGCGGTCCCCAGGCAGACATGAGCTCCATCACCTGAAGAGCCAGATTGATTTGTTAACAGCTGCCAACACACTGTAGAAAGCCACCTTGACCCACTATGGCACCCTCAGCACAGTAGTGGGCCAGCTGTGAGTGCCATGCCAGTATTGTGAAGTGGATTGTCTTTCTTAATTATCTGATTAATCCACATTTTGACAGAGTTGATCTTATCTCTAAATATAAGATTTTAAACAAAATGCTTAATATTCACTTGCCTGAAAACTGTTCTGAAGGCCAAATGGACACACTTGAGTTCCATTGTCAACATGACCAGTTGTGCTACAATTAGTGAATGCCGGATTCTCATCAATGCTGTGGTTCTGGTACATCTGATACACATTTACGTCACCTGTGAACCAATCATCACAGTGTTAATTCTCATGTCTAAAATACACTAATCAATAAGCTATATCATTATACACATCATAATCCTACACTCAGCACCTGTAGGACACGTCACCTGTGAACCAATCATCACAGTGTTAATTCTCATGTCTAAAATACACTAATCAATAAGCTATATCATTATACACATCATAATCCTACACTCAGCATTACAAATGTGACCTCAACAAGCGGTCACAGCAACAATGGAGCAGCAAGGCACCTGTGGCATCCCTGAGCACAGCCGCTCCGATCATGATGGGGTAGATGATGTAGGTGCAGAAGGTGGTGACAATGGCAGCCAGTGTTCCCTTGGGGATGGCTTCAGCAGGATCCTGGAAAAAAGACCTTCATTACATAACAATGACAAAGGAAAGGGATAAAAAATGGTGTTTGGAATGTTTCAAAACAAAATTCTCAGCAATTGAACTGCTGAAGTAAACCCCAATATATCCACCTTGAGATCTCCAGAAAGGTTTGCGCCAGCCACAATGCCCGTCACTGCAGTGAAGAACACACCGAACACTGAGAAGAAGTTCTGCGGTCTGCCTTCAAAATTTCGATAATCTGGACCAACATTCTTGGCCAAGACCTCCCCTGAAAGTTTGCAGGAGGAAATGAGTCAGCTTATCTCTTGATGGCATCCTTTGATATCCTTATCCTGCTGAACAAACTCAACATTTCAGGAGTGTGTGCTCTAAATCACCCACCGGTTTAGTTTATGGATGAATAGAAACCATCAATGCCAATGATGGGTACAATAGACAACACAAAAAAGAGAGTAAGATATAAACATGCCATCTCCCACAGTGATCCCTGACACAAGGAATAAAAACACCTCTCACTAGAAAATCTTTTATAACTCACCACTGAGACCAATGAATCCCTGTGACCTCTGCACATCATTCTGGGGACCAATGAAGGCACCAACTACAAAGTCAATCTGTGAACCGATCAGCAGGAACAGCAACCCCATTTGGACCTGTAAATCAATTCATATGTATTCACTATAAAGATATGTGTATTTCATCCCTTTATACCTCACCACTTGTATTCTTTCCCAGAGTGTCAAGTTTGCAATGTTACATCTTTTAATACAACTATATTATTGGGTTTTTCTTTGTGTTCCTCTGGTTTGTAGTGCTCAACTTGCTAAACACCATTTTGACATATCTCTAAATGTGTAAGTATGTATGCATGTAATGTTGAAGAAGTTTTTGGATACAAATGTTTAGCAGAGAGCAAAACTTACCCTGGTAACCCAATCCATGCCCACAATGGCCAGCGCCAGCACACATATGAGAGTGATTGTGCCCACTATACGTGTGTCATTCACTGCACCATCCACAATCTTAGCACCATCAAAGTAGTAGAACATCAAATCCTGCAAGGCAAAAGAGAGCCATAAGCAGAGCAGACATATAACAACAAACAGATAGAAGATACAAATCTTTCCTCTCATTTCTTTATCTTCACGATCTTTAATTAAAATATTCCAGTATCTGTAAGAAACTCAACATAGAATATGAAGAAGAGTCTTACAGCCATCAAAACATAGATATACACTTGAAGAAATGCAGGATAAAAGGAAGACCTGAAGGAAAGAACACTAGAAGGGAACTTACATCCATGAGAAACACCTGAAGCAATATTCAATGACAGCAACACTAGAAAAACTACAAAGGGATCCACAGTCCATAAGAAACATGGATACACACCTCAGGGAAACTGGATTAAAAAAAACACAGGAAAAGAACACTACAAAGGGATCCACACCCATAAGAAACACAGATACAAACACACTTGAAGGAAACTGGATGAAAGAAACACTAGAAATGAATACTACAACAGACCAATACCTATAAGAAACACAGACAGAGCTAAAGCAATACTCAATGAAAGAAACACAAGAAAAGAACACTACAAGGGAATCCACAGCCATAAGAAACACAGATACACATTTGAAGGAAATCTGGATGGAAAAAAAAAAAAAAAACACTAAAAACAAAGGGGACTTACACCCACAAAAAAATCACATAGACACTTTAACCCCTTCAGTACTATGCCAGATTTTCATATTCATTCTGGTTACTATTTACCAATTTCATACAGCTTTAGAAACTTGTGTGAGGATTAAAATAGTGAAGACTCTGGCCATAAATCTTCTGAGCTCCATAAACCTTTCCTAATGTAAATAAAATCAATCATACCCCAAACTCAAGGTAAAGATGCTTCCCAATACTGAAGTGGTTAAGGTGACAAAACCCACCTTGAGGGAGTCACAGAAACCAATGATGTATGTGGCAGCTGCGATGGAGTTAGCCAGGGTGAACATGAGCCCAATGGAGCCACCAAACTCAGGCCCAAGGGAGCGGGAGATCATGTAGTAGACGCCACCTGCAGGAACGAGAGGTTTGAGTCACACACTTATCGGCACATCACCAGTGTAAGTAATGGTCTCTCTCTCTCTCTCTCTCTCTCTCTCTCTCTCTCTCTCTCTCTCTCTCTCTCTTACCAGCTTGGATTCGTCCGTTGGTGGCCACGGCAGACATGGACAAGGTGGTGAGAGTAGTGACAACATTTCCAAGGATCACCGTCAGGATTGCCAGGACTGAGGGAAAAGATTACAGGATTCTCATTATCATTACTACTACTACTAGTACTACTACTACTACTACTACTACTACTACTACTACTACTACTACTACTACTACTACTACTTTTGCTACTTCTATTACTACTACTACTTACATTGCATAACATCAGAACCCTAAGGAAAATTAGTATACAGAAGAGAGTTTCAGCTAACAACATCACTGTGTGTCGCCTTCCATCTATGGTTAACCAGTGAAAGTGTAAACAGTGAAAAAAAAAGACCACACAAACAAAACGTCTCCACTTTGAGAAGAAAGATAAAAAGCAAAGTGGAGATTATCACAAAATTACAAGACCCTTCAGCAAGGTTTACAGTTTGGGGACTTGCAGTGTGCTTCAGAAACGGCCTAAATATGTCTCCACTTTAAGTCCTAACCACAAAATAGGAGGTCATAAAATTTACATCCTTCACTGAGATTTATAGCAAGACAGCATGGCAACCCCAGGGAAGCAGAGCAAGTGTGTGATTCTTTCCCTTATAACACAAGACTCTGCTTGCTCTGTAACACCAGGATTGAATATTTTGGTGTCTTGCTTCACCCACATTCTAGAGGCTCATTTGGAAGTTAATGGAGGGATTTTTAAGTGTTGTAATAGAAGTTATTGGAGCTTTTAAGGGTTTCAGTGGAAGTTATTAAGATTTAAGGAGTCTATTGGAAGTTATTGGAGGTCCTAAGAGTTCTGGTGGGAGTTATTGTGATTTTTTAAGAGTTCTAGTGGAAGTTATTGGATATTTTAAGAATTCTAGTGGAAGCTGTTGGAGGTTTTAAGAGTTTTGGTGGGAGTAATTGGGATTTTTAAGGATTCTAATGGAAGTTACTGGAGTTTCAAAGGTTCTAGTGAAAGTTATTAGGTATTTTAAGGATGTATTTATTATTCTAAGGAAAATTTAATGCTTCTTAACACCAGATTTCAATATTTTGGCATCAGCATCATATATTTCCAAGTTCTAGAAGCTATTGGTGTTTTGAGGGTATCTTTATGACTATCGGGCTAGTTTGACAAGGATTCTGGTTTAGTAAGGAGTGATCAGAATAAATAAATAATCAGTGTGGCCTCGTTTCCTAATAGAGATTCAAGGTGTCTGTGAATGCAAGCCCTGAAGATGTTAGAGGACATGACCACCATTCATATAACCCTTGTAATTTGTGGTAATGGAGCTGCCACACCTGTGCTTCCCTGGCGGCTTCATTCACAGCTTCACTCGCCTCACCTCCACATCACCAAGTCAACCAGCCATGGATATATTTGCTAGAATGCTAAACAGGTCTCTCAGTTCACATCTACTGATCTTATTTATTTCCTAGTCATGTGTGTAATGTTATGTGTGTGTGTGCATCAATCTTATCAGGCATGCAGGAATGTGGTATATATGCATGTGTGTATGTGTGTGTGTATATATCTCACTGCATTAACATAATCGCTGAGTTCTAAATATAGTACTGAAATTGGTGGACATTTTATTTAGTGACAACTGTTTGCCTTATTGCTGTTGTGTTTACATTTGCAGCCATTGCCTCTGGTTCCTGCATGGTTGTCTCCTGCAGGTGGAATGTCAACTGTGCTGTGTGACATTTCTCAGAAGGAATACAACAACACAGTTCATATATCTGTGCCAGCCAAACCTTTTCACTTCCTGGGCAAAAATTACCTTTACAATCTCAAGAAACAACTGAAAGCACACACTGTTATTCATTGACATCACAAGAGAGTGTTCAACCCTTTCATTGTTATCTGGTGGAGTTGGCTCCCTACTTGATGAAGCAGTTGCCTGGTGATTGCCCAGCCAACCTCTAACCTAGAGAGGGCTCAAAGCTCATAATGACTGAGTGCACTACTACTACTACTACTACTACTACTACTACTACTACTACTACTACTACTACTACTACTACTACTACTACTACTACTACTACTACTACTACTATTACTACTACTACTACTACTACTCATCTATCAATACTCACCGATGCCAGACTGTCCCACCACCCAGGACACCCTGAGGAACAGCATGACACCCCAGATATTGAGGAGGCATCGCATCTGTGAGGAAATAAAGAGGATGAGGACATGTGGGAGAAGAAGAGCGGGGAGGTGGTGGGGAGAGATAGAGGAAGGCACTGAGCAGAGATGGATGGGGCAGTGGAGAAGGTAGAAAGAGACTAAAGGTAAGAAGAGGTGGATGATGAGGAGAGGGAGTAGAGACAAGGAGATGAAGAGACTGAAAATGATAGAACAAGGTAATGAGACAAGGAAGATAAGGATGACGTGAGCGAATGGAGTAAGAGGAAAAGGAGGTGATAAGAAAAAGGAAGAGGACATGGAGGATAAAAGAGGAATTTAGAGATATGGAAGAGATAAAGCAGTAAATAAGGATAAAGTGAAGACAGTGAAGAATAAGGAATAAGATAAGACTGTTAGAAGATGAACACCATAAATAAGACGAAAAGAAAAAGAAATGGAACAATGCAGTAAAAAAGATGAATAACACTGAGTATAGAGAGAGAGAGAGAGAGAGAGAGAGAGAGAGAGAGAGAGAGAGAGAGAGAGAGAGAGAGAAGCTTAAGAATGACAGGAATAATGAAAGAAAAGGAAAAAAGGAATAAACAGGACAAGGTAATGGAATAACAAGGAAGTATTTCCTTTATTTCTTGTTTCCCCAGAAGAGGACAAGGTTTTCAGGGGCTGGTAAATACACCAAATGAGGTTTAAATATTCATGAAGGGCAGCGGTAACTAAGCATACATAACGTGCACACGGGGACACTTCCTTGCCTGAATTAAGACTTGGAGAATGCATTAGAGAAGAGTATTACGATTAATGTACCTCCTGAAGGAAAACTAGATAAATATTCATGAAAGGGCAGCGGTAACTAAACATAAATTTAGTAAAATGCACACGGGAACACTTCCTGGACTGGGTTGAGACTTGGAGAATGCATTAAGAAAGAGTATTACGCTTATTGTACGTACTAAGGGAAACTAAACAAATATTCATGAAGGGCAGCAGTAACAAGCATACATTTAATAACATGCACATGGGGACACTTCCTGGACTGGGTTGAGACTTGGAGAATGCATTACAGAAGAGTATTAGGATTAATGCACATACTAAGGAAAACTATTAATATTTATGATTCTAAATGGAGGATAAGAGAATGGGAACACTTTTTTTTTTTCTTTTTGGTTAAGACTAGGAGAATATGAAGAAATGTATAAAAATATAGCTAGCACTTGGTTGCGTGTAGATCCGCCGAAGCGTAGAGGGTAAGAACTCACAGTAGAACCATTTCATCTTGTGTCCAGAAACGTCACAACAACAAGAAATGGTTTTACTGCGAGTTTTCTTCATCCTGTATATATATATTTGAATATATATACATTTAAGATACTCAACTAATATTCATGTTTTTAAATGGAGGATAAAAGCATGGAGGTATTTCTTGGATTGCATTAAGACCAGAAGGGCATCAAATTTTAATACTACGAGGCATTCATTAATATTCTAAACGTACGAAAAGCATTCTCCCTTTAACTCGTCAAGACGGATGTGAGATAAGACGTGGATAGGAAGACAAGACGTGGAGTTAATAAATGGGAAGATTCATAGATAACGTAAGGGAGTGTAGGAGAAAGATGTGGAAGAATACAACTTGGAAGAGTGTGTGGAGCTAGAAAATGGGAAGCTTCATAGATGTGGATAGATGATAGATGTGGAAGGGTGGAAGAGTGTGTAGAGTTATAAAAGGAGTTTCTGTTGATAAAGGAAAGATCTGAAGTTATACGCTGGGTGTCTGAAGAAAGCTGGGAAAATTTTACTAGTAGATGGAAAACGAGAGAAAATTTTGATATCAGGAGAGAGTGAGAAGGAAATTATGGTTTTGAGAGAGAGAGAGAGAGAGAGAGAGAGAGAGAGAGCATTGAGGATACCAAGTTTACTCACATAGACTCCCTCCAGCCATCCGAACTTGATAACTTTGCCTCGTGGGTTGGCGGCGGCTGCTTCTGCATCAATTCCCTGTTGGCGCTGCAAAGAGAGAGAGAATACTTAGTTACACACACACACACACACACACACACACACACACACACACACACACACACAAAACATGGGGGTGTGGTTGAAAAAGTAATGATGTTTGAAAGATATTGAGAAGTGATGTTTTGGAAAATATTAACAAAAAGAGAAAAACAAGGAGAGAAAGGTGTTCGAGTGATACAAGGAAACTACAGCTTTTTTCCGAGAATACACATGTCTTAGAGAGAGAGAGAGAGAGAGAGAGAGAGAGAGAGAGAGAGAGAGAGAGAGAGAGAGAGAGAGAGAGAGAGGGGGGGGGGATACAGCTTCTCAATTCAAATATAGATATCTGAAATAAGTATGTGACTAAGGCATACAAAATAAGACAGAAATATATAATGTCCCACGGTCTAATCAATGTAAAGTCGTCACACTCCTTACGAAATCCTCATAATCTATTACTATTTGGTGTGTATTGCTGCATTTTACGTTTTCTAATATCCTTTAACGTGTTTTGAAAGCATTTTTTTACATAAACGAATATTATTAATGTATCTTCATACACACTTTACTCCTTCAGTACCGGGACGCATTTTTACCTTGAGTTTTAGGTGTGATTAGACGATTCTATTTACATTAGGAAGGGTCTACGAAGGTCAGAATATTATTAATGGACGCACAATTCACTATTTTAATATCAATATAAGTTTTTGAACCTGTGTGAAATCACCAAATAGTAAGCAGAATGAATATGAAAAGGCGTCCTGGTACTGAAGGGGGAGCGAGGAAGGCGGAGGCAGGAGTGAAAAGCCGCCTGCCACAAGACATTATACGAGACAGAAAGGACTTGTACCCTTGTGAACGTTGTAATTAGGTTCTGAAAAAACGAGAGGCGCCGAAGAGATAACCGCAGCCTCCTCCCGTAGAAATCTAGTTACAGCTGGAATGGACGAGGACTGTAGAAGAGGACGCAGCGACAGAAGGTGAATACTAACTAACGGAAGGGCTGGATAAACTTAGCTACAGATAAGACAGGTACTAGGAGACGTCCAGCTCCACCACCACAGCTCTTCCAAGGCCACGGAAGGATGCTTAGCCGTGTTACCTAGAGTGCTTCTGTTACTAACTATAGAAATCTTGTTAATCTGTCGCTAGAACTGTAAAATTACTTAAACTTTGTCACTAGAACCGTAAAATTACCTATGCTTTATCAACAGAACCGCAAAATTATTTAAACATTGTCACTAGAACTGCAAAATCATTCAAACATTGTCACAAGAACAGTAAAATTACTTAAACTTGCGTCGATTCAACTGGAGACGAAAGTGTTCAGCGAATGGTCTCCAGACACACGCACGCACACGAACACGCACACAGTTCCAGAGAAAATTCCTAGCTATCTTCATGCTAGTTCGCGGAAAAGTCGTAAATTCACGGGAAAAACGCGTCAGTTGGCCTTCACCTCAGGGGTCACGACCTTAGATCCCGGTGATGACTTGTGTTATGAGAAAAATGTTATACGAGGAGAGAGAGAGAGAGAGAGAGAGAGAGAGAGAGAGAGAGAGAGAGAGAGAGAGAGAGAGAGAGAGAGAGAGAGAGAGAGAGAGAGAATGACAACATAGATCGACACTGACATTTTACAAAGTACAAGAGAAAAATAATGAAGGTCAAATAAAAGATAAATGAATACATGAATGAAACTGTAACTGTAACTGAAGAAGGAGGAGGAGGAGGAGGAGGAGGAGGAGGAAGAAGAAGAAGAAGAAGAAGAAGAAGAAGAAGAAGAAGAAGAAGAAGAAGAAGAAGAAGAAGA
>NC_059303.1:7515359-7522859 GCF_017591435.1 Portunus trituberculatus
CTCCTCCTTCTCCTCCTCCTCCTCCTCCTCCTCCTCCTCCTCCTCCTCCTCCTTCTCCTCCTCCTCCTTCTCCTCCGCAAAAACAAATATTTTTTTTCTAAACTTAACGACAAACCAACGCTAACAACCTGCCTCGTTTGTGTATTGTTAGTCCATTCAGGTTAGAGAGACGTAGCAACACACCTCCTCCTCCTCCTCCTCCTCTTCTTCCTAGCAGCGTCACAGGCAACTAGCAACAAGGCAGTCACAATTCCACGTGGTTCGCCCTCCTCTCTTCTCAACTGACTAAAATCAATAACTCCTCTGGCGCACCCTAACAGAGGTAGTGATTTGCTAGGGTGAGGAAGTTAGCCTAGGGTGAAGTTAGGGTGAAGCTGTAGGGTGTAGAGGTAATAACTAGTGTGTGTGTGTGTGTGTGTGTGTGTGTGTGTGTGTGTGTGTGTGTGTGTGTGTGTGTGTGTGTGTGTGTGTGTGTGTGTGTGTGTGTGTGTGTGTGTGTGTGTGTGTGTGGAGAGGAGGGGAGGAGAGAGAAATGTTTATGGAAGCGAGGAGAGGGATAGAATGGAGGAGGCATTCTGAGGGGAGCGAAGGGAGAGAAAATTTAGGAGAGGTAGGGAGAGGGAAAGGGGAGAGAGAAAGGAAGATGGGACATTAACGGTAGATGGGAAAGAATGAGAAAAGAGAGAAGGGGAAGGAGTGAGGGAGAGAAAGAAAAGAGAAAGCGAAAAAAAAAGAGAATATGAAAAAATAAGGAAAAACAAGTGAAAAGGAAAAGGAAGAAGAAAAAACTGCATAAATATTAGAAAAGAAGGAAAGAAAAAGAGGAAAGCGTAAACAAATGCAAAGAGGAATAAACAGAAAACATTATACAAGAAAAGAAGGAAAGAAAAAGAAAAGGAAGAATTAAGAGAAAAAAAACGAGTAAATTAAAGACGCACGTAGAGAAAAGGTTAGAAGAAAGAAAAGAAAAAGGAAGGAAAGAAGAAAAAAGAAACTAAAATTAATGAATGAGATAAGAAATAATAAATACACAGAAAAGGAAGGATGAAAAAAAGTAGAGAAGGGAAAAACAATCATCCAGTACAATTAAAAGGAGACAGAGAGGATAAATTATGGTGAATAGAAAAGAGAGGAATGAAATAGAATGAGGAGGAGATAATGGAAAAAAAATAAAGAAAAATACAAACACATGATAAAAAAGAGGAATAAATATAAAAAGGGTCCATCATTACATTTGAAGGAGAAAGAGGAGGTGACAGAAAACAATAAAGGTAAATGTAGAGGAAAGACAGGAAAAAACAAGATAAAGGAAGGAACAACATATAAAAGAGCCCATCATTACATCTTAAGGGTGAGGAAGCAGGGAAGGCAAGTGCGCTCCAGCAGCGCCCGCGGTGGTGGTGTGCGCGTCAGCCTTTGAAGGGACACTTTGATGGCAGAATTAGACTGAAGGGCGGCGTGGCACTCTGGGTCACGCCTGCCACTAAAGGCACTCACGGATGTCCTGGCACCACCACTACCCCCACCACCATAACTGACTGTACTTTATTCTTTACATATTTATCTTTTTATTATTTATCTGTTCTACATTTTTTTTTTTATTCTTATTTAATGTAACATAGCTTAATTTAATCTGTAGTGGAATTATGGCTTTCAGTTATTAACCTCTCCTACATTCTTTCTTTTGTTTTTTTAATCTCGTCACACGCAACCTAACATAATCTAACCTGACTTAATGTGACGTAACTTTATCTAATCTGCAGTGGAATAGTAGTTTTTTTTTTTTTATTAATTTCTCCTACATTCTTTTTTTTTTTTTTTTTATCTCTCCACACGCTTCCTAACTTAACCTAACCTGTGGCAAAATTATAAAGAGAGTTTTCATGATTACAATGACAATTTTAAAAGTATCCCTCATCATTAACCCGTTCAATACTGGAACGATTTTTTTACCATGAGTTTTGGGTAAGAATAGACGATTATATTTACATTATGAACTGTCTACGGAGATCAGAAGATTAATGACCAGAGTCTACACTATTTCAATCTTCACAAAAGTTTCTGAAGCTGTATAAGAATCACCAAATAATAAGCAGAATGAATATAAAAACACGTCATGGTACTGAAGGAGCAAATAAGAAACAAAGACATATAAACACAAACAACCACACAAACCACTCATCTCACAAACAACTCTCAACAAACTACGACGGAGGAATCAAAACCAAAAAACCTCACGAATCGAGCGACATATCAACAAGGGACAGAAAACACTCTACACACGAATAACTGAACCAAGCACCCGGACAAGCATTAATGAAGGGAGGCACCGAGGCAACGTTGTTAAGCACACAGGAGGGAGTGTTTGCCGGCAGGAGCAGGAGCGAGGAGTGTTTACGCAGCCAGCACGCAGTCAGGGCTTAATTGTTTGGACGCGGCGGCCCAACACAGGCACGGAGAGGGACGGTGATGTGGGACTCGGCTTGTTCTGCGTCACGTGGAAACCCGCCCACACACACACACTCACGTACAGACAGACAGACAGACAGAGAGAGAGAGAGAGATGATAATTGGATATAAAAAGGGAGATTTTACGACCCAAACCTGACTCTATCCTGTCATAATATTATAACACGTAAATAAAACTCTCTCTCTCTCTTTCTCTCTCTCTCTCTCTCTCTCTCTCTCTCTCTCTCTCTCTCTCTCTCTGTGTGTGTGTGTGTGTGTGTGTGTGTGTGTGTGTGTGTGCAAGGACCAAAACACGCGATCTTCCTCAAATATTCCTAAGTCTTTCTACGTCTTCCCTTTCCTTTCACTTCTTACTGCGTATCACTCCCTCACTGACCCAGACTTTGAAACACTCTCCTCTCTCACCACCACTATTTTCAAAGGCAACAGAGACAACCAGCGAGATTTTCAAGAGTGTTTATCATATTCAAGGTGTAGAAAGCTTGCTAATATGTCCCGAGAACCATAAAAACCACAAATAAAAGCAAAAGAACGAAGAGTAGACCCATAATCACCACAACTATTTTCAAAGGCCGCAGAGATGAATAGTGAGGTTTCTAAGTGTTTATCCTATTCATAATGTAGAGTTTGGTAATCTGTCCCTCGAACCATAAAAAAAGAAACATGCTTAAAGGTTAGATACGATTAGCGAGGTTTTCAAGAGTGCTTATCCTATCTATAATGTAAAAAGTTTGTTAATCTGTCCTTAGAACCATAAAAATATGCTTAAAGATTACAGATACGACTAGCGGAGTTTCCAAGTGTGTTTATCCTATTCATTAAGTAGAAAGTTTGTTAAAATGTCCAAGAACCACAAAAACATGCTTAAAATTCCGTTTAACTTCAATTGGAGCCTAGTAAAAGTAGTAGAGATGCCACAAAAAGTGTTAAAAATTCTAGTTAAATTGCCTCGTCCGTTCTTCAAGTCCTCCTTTATCACGTCATGCGAATCCAGTTGAATCTGGTCTCCGCGCGTCGCGTCAGGAGGTCACGAAACAGTAACGTGATTCTTCTGTCTGACTAGTTGATGACACAGACGCACGCACGAACGGACAGCCTGGAGACAGACACGAATAACTTTTTTTTCTTTCTCTCTCTCTCTCTCTCTTCCCTTCTCCGTCTGAAATTTTAATGGCTGTTCCACATTGCACTGGTTTACCTTCGTCAGAGATTAGGGAAGTCGATAATTACCAGTAAGTACAATAATTCATCACTCTCTTACGTTTTAATCCAGCCAATGAAACAAACCAACAGAGCATTCCGGTTTAATATAGACAAATTCCATGGCATTAATCCTTTCAGTACCATGCCGAGCTTTCATATTAATTCTGCTTACTATTAGGCGATTTCATGCGGATTCAGAAACTTATGTGAGGATTAAAATAGTGAAGACTCTGGCCATTAATTTTCTGACTTTCACAAACTCTTCATAATGCAAATAAAATCGTATAATCACCCCAAAAATTCATGATAAAAATGCGTCTCAGTAATGAAGGGATTAAAAACCATATTCTGAAACCCTTCCGGCTGTACCTCTACTACATCCAATGGCTCTTGTTGAAGTGACGTGCGTTTTCAAAGATGTTCATTATGGCTTTAATGTCAGATTAACAACATTTATACACTATAAAGAGGAGAAACGCACTTGAAAACCTGGCCAGTCATCTCTGCAGTCTTGGGAAAACAGTCGTAGTGCGAGACCAGTGTTTCTGAATATGGAACTTCTTTTTTATGCACGAAGGAAATCTGGCCGAGGGCAACGAAAACGATGAAACAAAAAAAGCCCACTTAGATGCCAGTTCCCGAGAAGTTCCGAGAGAGTTGGTCAGAAGAATGAGATAGGGATAAGGAACAGTGTGTCAAATAGCAGGGCTGATAACGTTATCCAGTGAGACAAACGAACAACACAATTCAACACAACGTTTCCGGATTATAAGGCATTTCAGTACCATGACGCGTTTCCATATTCCTTCTACTTACTAATTGGTGTTGTATACAGCTTCAGAAACTCATGTGTGGGATATTAATATTAAAGACTGTGGCCATCAATCTTCTGACCTCCATAGAGCCTTCCTAATGTCAATAAAATGGTCTAATCGCACACAAATCTCAAGGTAAAAATGTGTCCCAGTATTCAAGGGGGTTAATCTCTTCAGTAGCAGGACGCGTTTTCATATTCATTCTACTTACTATTTCGTGACTTTGTACAGCTTCAGAAACTCATGTGTGAGATATAAATAGTCAAGACCCTGGTCATCAATCTTCTAACCTCTATAGACCCTTGCTAATGTCAATAAAATGGTATAATCGTACACAAATCTCAAGGTAAAAATGTGTTCCAGTTTTGAAGGATTTAAAAAGTAACGTGACAAATAGCAAGGGGAGAGTATTAGGAGAGTGAGACGAGGGGACGACGCAATCCAGTCCAACGTTTCCGACTCCAAACAAGAGACAGATTCCAAACAGATTCCCCGACGCGGATCACAACACCAAACAGCAACTGGCTGCGTCAACACTTCCCACACAAACACCACGCGCGCTGCTGCACACGCACGTCCGCTCGGAACACATCTCGACGCGGAAGAGAGACGATTATTTGCCACCGTACACCGACAAACACAACGACGGGGAAATCCGGCAACAAATGAGGATAAACTTTAAAGGCCACGAACTTTTAAAGACAATTGATCTAGCGATGTGTAAATAAAAGCTTCGTAATTAGAGTTAATGTCTTCAATACTGAGACGCATTTTTACCTTGATTTTTGGGGTAGAATTATATAGTTTTATTTGCATTAGGAAGGGTATATGGAGGCCAAGAGATTAATAGTCCAGTCTTCACTATCTTAATCTCCACATAAGTTTTTGAAGCTGTATAGAACCGCTAACTAGTAACCAGAATGAATATAAAAACGCCTTCAGTACTGAGACACATTTTTACCTTTATTTTTGGTGGTACGATGAGACGATTTTATTTGCATTAGGAAAGGTATATGAAGGTCAGAAGGTCCAGTCTCCACTATTTTTAATCCCCACGTAAATTTCTGAAGCTGTATAAAATCACTAAATCGTAACCAGAATGAATATAAAAACGCAGCGGGGTAATGAAGGAGTTAAGTCAAGCAGGAAGATTTTTAAAGGTGTTCCTCTGCATGGATTCCCTTTAAACCTCAGAGTTCTACGAGTTAGTTAGCGATGACAGCTCGACACGAAGTTTCCAATGATTCTCTGCAGCTTTTCTGTTTAAAGACAATTGAGTTAGTAATGTATAAGAGACTGATAATTAGAGTTAACTTTAGCGGGAAGATCTTAACCCCTTCAGTACCAGGACGCGTTTACATATTCATTCAGGTTACTATTAGGCGATTTTATACAACTTCAGAAACACATGTTAGGATTAGAAGAGTAAAGACCCTGGCCATCATTCTTCTGACCTTCATAGACCCTTCCTAACGCAAATAAAATCGTGTAATCATACTATAAAACCAAGGTAAAAAAAAAAGCGTCTCAGTATTGAAGGGGCTAAAGGTGTTTCTCTGCATGAATTCCTTTCCTTGCAATCTCAGAGTTCCAAGTCAGCGATTACACCTCGGCATAAAGACTCTAATTGATTCTCTGGAGTTTTTTTTTTTTTTTTTAAGTTCTGGGTTTCCAAAGCTGCAGTGGATGTAAACTTAGCAATTACGGTTGAGTCATCATTAAACAGCCTTATATGGAGTGTCTTGCAGTTATCAAGTATCATGACGCGTCAGGAACCTGCATCTTGTACGTATCACCTTTCTTGGGAACGTCATTAAGGAGGGAAGGAGAGGGAGAAGGAAGAAGGGAGGAAGGTAAGGAGGGAGAAAAAGAAGGACGGAAGGAAGGAGGGAAAATGAGAAGGAAAGGTGGATGGAAGTAAAGAGGGAAAGACGGAGGGAAGGAAAATGAGAAGAAAAGGTGGAGGGAAGTCAGAGGAAAGGCGGAGGAAAGAAGGGAGGGAAAAGGAGAAGGAAAGGTGGAGGGAAGGAAAAAAAACTGAACGTATGCTGATTGTGTCACTAAGCAAGGCAATCATGGAAGTGTGTGTGTGTGTGTGTGTGTGTGTGTGTGTGTGTGTGTGTGTGTGTGTGTGTGTGTGTGTGTGTGTTTCACTGTTTGATCTGCTGCAGTCTCTGACGAGACAGCCAGACGTTACCCTACGGAGCGAGCTCAGAGCTCATTATTTCCGATCTTCGGATAGGCCTGAGACCAGGCACACACCACACACCGGGACAACAAGGTCACAACTCCTCGATTTACATCCTGTACCTACTCACTGCTAGGTGAACAGCACCTACACGTGAAAGGAGACACACCCAAATATCTCCACCCGGCCGGGGAATCGAACCCCGGTCCTCTGGCTTGTGAAGCCAGCACTCTAACCACTGAGCTACCGGGTGTGTGTGTGTGTGTGTGTGTGTGTGTGTGTGTGTGTGTGTGTGTGTGTGTGTGTGTGTGTGTGTGTGTGTGTGTGTGTCCATGATTTGCTTTGTCACACATCCTTCCTGTTCCTTCCTTCTCTCCTACTGCCCATCCCTTCATTCCTCCCTCCCTTCCCTTCTCTCTTCTTCCTTCCCTCCCTCCCTCCCTTCCTCCATACTGAATACCAGCAAGCAGTAACACAATGCAAGTCTTCCCTCCCTTCCCTCCTTCCCTCCCTCAACTCCCTCCCCTTCCCTTTCCTCCCCTCACCACACACACACTACACGCAAAGCTCATGCAAATACCTGATCTAATCCATCCCCACACACACACACACACACACACACACACACACACACACACACAAAGCCTTACCCTCCCTCAGTTGTGGTCACTGTCCTCCCGTCTTACCTGTGGAAAGAAATAATTCAGGTTAGTCAAGGTCAGGCAAGCTAAGGTAAGGTAAGATAACATAAGGTAAGGTGAGGTAAGGAAAGGTAAGGTAAGGTGAGGTGAGGTGAGGTGAGGTGAGGTGAGGTGAAATGAGGTA
>NC_059303.1:7527859-7537859 GCF_017591435.1 Portunus trituberculatus
TCTCTCTCTCTCTCTCTCTCTAATCATCATCCATTTATCTCTTGGTGTCCTCTTTCTCTCCTCCTCCTCTCTCTCTCTCTCTCTCTCATCTCCACTTCATCTCCTTCTCATCTCCCATTTAGTGTTGTCATCTCCCCGGCAGGCAAAGGAGTAATGGGAGATGTGGGAGATAATAATGGGGTGATGTTGCGGGGAGATGGAAGGTTGATGGGTGAGGAATGGAGGAGGAGGAGGAGGAATACAAAGGAATACAAAGGAAAGACCACGCAACAACAGACCCTGAGGTCCTTACTAGGCTGCTTGGTTAACTATTCTATACTAACTACATAGTGTTAGAGACAGGACAGGAAAGCAGAAAGGAAGAGGAGGAGGAGGAGGAGGAGGAGGAATACAAAGGAATACAAAGGAAGACAAACAGCAACAGAGAGGAGGAGGAGGAGGAGGAGGAGGAGGAGGAGGAGGAGGAGGAGGAGGAGGAGGAGGAGGAGGAGGAGGAAAATTACAATATAGCCAATACATTTCTCTAGTGGAATGATGCAACTCTCTCCCTCTCCCTCCCTCTCTCTCTCTCTCTCTCTCTCTCTCTCTCTCTCTCTCTCTCATACATACATGCATAGCCATAAGATCTACAGGTACCCTCATTGCAGTAACACTAATTAATACGCAGAGCACGATTTACACCTGTATAACCACACACACACACACACACACACACACACACACACACACACACACAGGAGTATCATCATTATGTGTCTATATCTTTGCTGTACATGTAAATTTGCTTATGTACGTGTGTGTGTGTGTGTGTGTGTGTGTGTGTGTGTGTGTGTGTGTGTGTGTGTGTGTGTGTGTGTGTGTGTGTTAGGTATTCTGTCTGTTTCTCTCTATCTCTCTTTCTCTTTATTTATTTCTATTTTTCTTCTGTCTTTGTTGTGCGTCTCTGTCTATGTACGTGCGTATGTATGTATGTCTGTCACGTGTCTATTCTGTCCCTCGTTGTTTACGTCAGTACACCTTTACTGTCTCTACTCTCTCTCTCTCTCTCTCTCTCTCTCTCTCTCTCTCTCTCTCTCTCTCTCTCTTTTGTCCATTTTTTTCTATTCTTTTATCTTATTTTCTTAATCTATCTTCTGTTCTTCATATTATGCCTTTTATCTCATTCCTTATTCTCTCTATCTCTTTCCTTCCAAGCTTTACTTTATCTAACCTTCATCACTGCCTATACTACTCCCATATTCGCTCTTAGTACGGTTATTTTCTTATCTTTTTATTTCTCTATTTCTATCTTATCGTCGTATCAGTCTTCTCTATATTCCTCTTTATTACTTGCTTCATTTCCTTCTTTCTTTACTTTTCTCTCATTTCCTTTTTATTTCTTTATTTCAGTGCATTTCGTACTTAAGCTGTCCCCATTTTTATTCGTTCTTTCTTTTGTCTGTTTCTATTTTTTTTTCTTTCATGTCCTCTTGTCTAATTCTTTCTACTTATCCTCTTCCTCCATCTCTCTTTCTACATTTCCCTCATTTCCATCTCTTTTATTTCTACGTCCTCCAATCATCATCAGTCCCTACCTCCTTATCACCTTCTTCTTATCTATCTCTTTCTATCCCCTCATCATCACCGTTCCTTTCTTCCTCGTTATCACCTCTTCCTTCATCTGTCATTCCGTCACTCCTTTACCTCCTCTTAATCTGCTGTGCTTCACCGCTTCTCTTGATCTCACCGTCTTTCTCTACCTGGTTCACCTTTACCTGTCTCTCTACCTGTTCCATCTCGTCTCCCCTCCCTCCCTCCCTCCCTCCTCCTTCACCTGTGTCCACGTATAGGGGTTATTATACTACGGGTGAATGGGGGGGAGGGAGGAAGGGAGGGAGGGAGGTGGAGAGAGAGAGAGAGAGAGAGAGAGAGAGAGAGAGAGAGAGAGAGAGAGAGAGAGAGAGAGAGAGAGAGAGAGAGAGAGAGAGAGAGAGAGAGAGAGAGAGAGAGAGAGAGACTTTAAGCAACAGAAATAACAACATCGACTACTACTACTACTACTACTACTACTACTATTACTAATACAACCACTAAGAATACAAAATAATAATGATAAAGTTATTTCCTTAGCACCACAATCACCACCACCACCACCACCACCACCACCATCACCACTTTGTCATGCACTGTAAGAACACATGCAACACAATAACAACAATTCTAAGAAACCCGACCCTTCTAACAATACTCGGAGGCTGCGGTTATTTGCCTCCTCCTCCTCCTCCTCCTCCTCCTCCTCCTCCTCCTCCTCCTCCTCCTCCTCCTCCTCCTCCTCCTCCTCCTCCTCCTTAGGGCAATACTAATGACAGTAACATGCAACAGGAGAAAGAAAGAAGGAAAGAAAGAAGATTGTAAAAGTAAGTGAAGAATGGTAAGAAGAGAAGAGAAGATAAAGAAGTAAGGATATATGGAAGGAGAAAGAGACAAAAAGAAATAAAGAGAAAAAGTAAGAGAACAAATAAATAAGACGAGAAGGGAAGACTGAGAAGTAAGGATAGATAAGAGCAAGAGGAGAAAGAGAAAGAAATGTCAAAGAAAATGAATAAAAACAAAAGAGAATAAACGAAAAAAAAAAAGTAAAAAAGTAAGAGAATAAAGAAATAAGGCTGAGAAGTAAAAACAAGCAAAAAGAGTAAGAGGAGAAAGAGAAAAAGAGAGAGGTAAAAGAAAAAGAAAAAAAAACAAGAATAAGAGGACAATAAGACGAGATGGGAAGACAAAAATTAAGAGTAAGAGGAAGAGGAAGAAGAAAAGAGTAAAGAAAAGTGGTAAGAAGAGAGGGGACGATAAAAGAAGGGAGTAAGACTATGTAAGAGGAGGAAGAGGAGTAAGAGGAGAAGCGGGCTGGTTATTAAGAGGCCATGAAGAGGAAGGTAAGAGGAGACCAGCGCCTAACGTGTGACTTAATAGACAGGTAAAAAAGACGGCGCGCGTGTGTGTGTGTGTGTGTGTGTGTGTGTGTGTGTGTGTGTGTGTGTGTGTGTGTGTGTGTGTGTGTGTGTGTGTGTGTGTGTGTGTGTGTGTGTGTGTGATTACTGTGTCTCTCTCTCTCTCTCTCTCTCTCTCTCTCTCTCTCTCTCTCTCTCTCTCTCTCTCTCTCTCTCTCTCTCTCTCTCTCTCTCTGGAAAGCTAACGGTAAGGCAAGGCAAAATAAGGAATGACAGACACACAGACAGACACACAGACAGACAGACAGATCCGGGTGTATTTCCCTTGAAGGCATACTGCTTATGCAACACAAAGACACACGAAGGAGAACAAACAGCTTGAGATCATTACCATACAAGACTAAGCTGGTTCTTTCGACAGAGTGATACACAATACTAATTTTAATCTGGTTTCTCTCTCACCAATTAAAATGGCGTTGATTATAATTTCTCAAAGGCAACGTAGCATTTTTTTTTTACTGTGATAATTAACCTTTTTCATTCGTTTTCTCTTATTTTCCTTCCCTGAACTTAACTCCTTCAGTACTGGGACACACTTTTACCTGGAGTTTTGGTGTGATTAGATGATTTTATTGACATTAGCAAGGGTCTATGGAGGTCAGAGGATTAGTGGCCACTGTCTTCACTACTCTAATCCCCCTACATAGTTTCTGAAGCTGTATGAAATCGCCAAATAGTAACCAGAATGAATATGAAAACGCGTCATGGTACTGAAGAGGTTGATTTTGCCCCTGATGTGCCTCCCGTGTGGGTAAACAAAGGTAGGTGGGTCAATATATTAGTGAAGTTTATGTGGGATATGTAGTTTAATTACTGGCTATTAAAGTTGCAGGTTGGGTTTCTTATGTGTAATAATAATAGGGAGGTAAAGACAGGGAGATAAAGTGAGAGATGGAGGAGGAGGAGGAGGAGGAGGAGGAGGAGGAGGAGGAGGAGGAGGAGGATTACCACCAATTGTTATTATTTTTGCTTCATCATGTCACTTCGTACAATGAGAAATCATATAATGAAAAAAACAAACATGCATTTCTCAGTATAGCTCTCTCTTCTTTCCTACTTATGTTTTTAATGTACGGATATACATTCTCTCTCTCTCTCTCTCTCTCTCTCTCTCTCTCTCTCTCTCTCTCTCTCTCTCTCTCTCTCTCTCTCTCTCTCTCTCTCTTCCAGTAAGTCCTTCACTAGTGGCTGTGTAAACAATCTTGCAAAAACATACAGACCACTTTAAACACACACACACACACACACACACACACACACACACACACACACACACACACACACACACACACACACACGAGCGAGTAACCTCAGTCTGTAATCACACGGAGCAAAGGTGGGTTGCTTACTGTCTAGGTGGGGGGAAGGAGGAGGGGGTGGAAAGGTTAGTGGAATAGAAGCAGAGGAGGGAAGCAGACACGGCGACAGGGCGGTGGAGGAGGCAGAGAGCAAGGGAGAGGGGAGAGGCAGGTAAGTCCACTGATTGTATAGGTTAACTGACTGAGAGAGGCCGAGACTGAGAGTAGTGAGAGTGAGAAAGAGACAGAGATTGAAAGAGGCAAGATTTAAGAAAGGAAAGGGTTGAGAAAGGCAAGGATTGAGAGAGACGGGTTGAGAAAGGCAGTGGGAGTGAGAAAGAGACAGAGATTGAGAGAGACAGATTGAAAGAGGCAAGATTTGAGAGAAGAAAGGAGCTGAGATAGGCAAGGATTGAGAGAGACGGGTTGAGAAAGGCAGTGGGAGTGAGAAAGAGACCGAGATTGAGAGATACAGATTGAAAGAGGCAACATCTGAAAGAGGAAAGGGCTGAGAAAGGCAAGGATTGAGAGAGACAAAGGTAGAAAGAGACAGAAAGAACGAGAAAGAGACATAGATTGAGAGAAAAGGATTAAAAGAAGTGGAGATTTAAAGAGACAGAGATTGAGAGAGACAGATTGAGAGACAGAGATGAAGAGAGATAGTAAATGAGAAAGACAAGGACTGAGACACACTGAAAAAGACAGAGACAGAAATAAAAGAAGCCAGAAAAATGAAATCAGAGAAGCTAAGGATGAAAGAGGAAGAAACGGAGGCAGAGGAATAGAGAGGCAGAGGAAGAAGCAGAGGTTGACAGAGGCAGACAGGGGAAGTGTAAGAAAAGCCTCGTCATGTCAAGTCACGTTAGTCAGCGCAATGCAGGACAGGGCGGTGGGTGGTGTCCTTCAGGGGCCAGAAAGTGTTAGAAAGGGCACGAAGGAGGCGTTAGGTTAAGCTTGGCAACGTTATGTTAAGGAAAGTTAGGTTAGGTTAGGTTGAGTTTTTTTAAAATTTAGATAAGGTAAGTTCAGGTAAGGTAAAGAAGGAAAGGTAAGGCAAAGTAAGGTAAAGTAAGATTAAAGCTAAAGGAAGGAAAAACTAGATAAAGTAAAATGAGATGAAGTATTTAGATAGGTTAGATTACGTTAGGTCAGGTGAGGTGAGGTGAGGTTAGGTAAGGTAAGGTAAGGTAAGGTGAGGTAAGGTAAGGTGAGGTGAGATTAGGTTAGGTTAGGTTACGTTAGGTTAAGTTACGTTAGGTTAGGTGAGGTGAGGTGAGGTGAACTGAGGAGATACAATACATGAGAGAGAAGACCAATGTTACTGTGAGTGATCCTCCTTTACATTCACCACACACACCTCAGAAAGCTTAATAGTGTGCCACAAGCCTCGCACCGCTCCACTCCACTCCAACCCCCTCCACCCCGCCACTCCAGCTCCGCCCTGCCACACCGCATACCATCTGGAGTTCTGGATTCCTCCCCCCACTCTTCCCCCCTACCGATCAAGGTTCCACTGTCCCCTGCAACTGTGCTCACCCTCCTCCTCCTCCTCATCCTCCTCCTCCTCCTCCTACTTTACTTCTCATCATATTCATCACATTTTTCTCCTCGCCAAATCAATGCAAATAGTGGAGAGAGAGAGAGAGAGAGAGAGAGAGAGAGAGAGAGAGAGAGAGAGAGAGAGAGAGAGAGAGAGAGAGAGAGAGAGAGAGAGAGAGAGAGAGAGAGAGGCAGGAACACAAACACAAAAAAAGAGAATCGGTAATCAAAACAGAACGAACAAAATCACAAACTCAAAAATACAGACAGACAGACAGACGGTCAAACAAGAAGGTACCTCATCACTACCGGAAAAGTGTTACAAGTGTTAATCCAGCAATACCAAGAAACGCGTAATGGGAGAATGAACACTATTGCTATTAACCTCTTCAGTACCAGGACGCGTTTTCGTATTCATTACGTTACTATTTTGGTGATTTTATACAGCTTCAGAAACATAGGAAGGGATTAGAATAGTAAAGACTCCGGCCCTTACTGGGACACATTTTTACTGAGTTTTTGGTGTGATTAGACCATTTTATTCACATTAAGAAGGATCTATGGAGCTCAGAATATTAATGGCTACAGTCTTTACTATTTCAATCCCAAAAATAAGTTTCTGAAGCTGCATAAAATCGCCAAATTGTAAAGAGAGTGAATATGAAAACACGTCATAGTACTGTAGGGGTTAATTTTCTGACCTCCATAGACCCTTCTTAATGCAAATAAAATCGTCTAATCACACCCAAAACTCAAGGTCTCAGTACTGAAAGATAAAAAAAACCTGCATCAACACCATTGTCTTCACTTCCTCGTAGCATTTCACCTTCGCCTTCACGTTCTTCCACTTGCATTCCTACCCAGCGAGGCATGTCAGGGGGTGGTGATGTACTGGGCGAGGTCATGCAAGGGGGTGTATATACCGAGTACAAGTAGTAAATGAGGCCACAATGATTAATTCTACGACCTGTGCTATTTTTTGTCCCAGTTATTGATAATGGCGTACTGGACGTTAGTGATAAGCAAAAGTGTTACAGATAATAAGTGTTAATTGCAAAGGAAAAATTCTTAGACAGTACTGTTTTATGAATAGTTAAGTTGTGATTACTGCCAATTAAAAGAGTTACTGATGGAATTATATCCATTTTCAAATTATCTAATGAACGAAGGGATAATTACAAGGATCTTTAAAAATACAACATAACAAAACAGTAGCGTTAAAAACCGTACTAATGATTACACAGATTAATTACCAATAAATTATGACTGTGGTATTCATATTGTAACACTTATGGAGAGGAGATGACTGAAAGGTTGTGCAGGAAGAGAAGAAGGGTGAACAAAGAGGAGAAAGAGAAGAACCACCACAAAGAACTAGAAATGTAAACCAAAATAGCAACAAGGGATATTGGACCATTGCAAGGCTGTTTGGATATTATAATATGTACATACTTTTGAATAACTAAATGGTGAAGAAGGAAAAGAAAAGCGAAGAAGAAGAAAAGGGGAAGTCCCATCATCCCATCACCAGCACCAGCCCTTCCATGATTCTTCATCTACAAATAAGGAAGGTAATCACAAATTCTACATGATGTATGATTATGACCTCTGTACTGACCTTGATCCTGGGGCGCTTATATAAATCTTACCCCTCCCACCCCCAACACACACACACACACACCCGGTAGCTCAGTGGTTAGAGTGCTGGTTTCACAAGCCAGAGGACCGGGGTTCAATTCCCCGGCCGGGTGGAGATATTTGGGTGTGTCTTCTTTCACGTGTAGCCCCTGTTCACCTAGCAGTGATGTAAATCGAGGAGTTGTGACCTTGTTGTCCCGGTGTGTGGTGTGTGCCTGGTCTCAGACCTATCCCAAGATCGGAAATAATGAGCTCTGAGCTCGTTCCGTAGGGTAACGTCTGGCTGTCTCGTCAGAGACTGCAGCAGATAAAACAGTGAAACACACACATACACACACACACACACACACACACACACACACACACGTGCAAGCTTCAGATAGACATGCAGAGTTCCAATTACATTCTATCCATTTAATCATTCCTCAAACGTTCCTTCATTCCTTAGTGCTTCTCTCTCTCTCTCTCTCTCTCTCTCTCTCTCTCTCTCTCTCTCTCTCTTCTTCTTCTTCTTCTTTCCTTCCTATCTTCCCTCATTTCTATTTTTTTTTTCTTTCTTTATATTTATATTTGATTTTCTTCAGAGTGAAGTGTCTTTTATTTATTTTATTCTTTTCTCTTCCTTGTTTCTTTCCTTCCTTCGTTCATTTCTTCCTTTTTTCCTTCCTTTTTCGTATCTTCATTGTCCTTCTTTCAGAGTACAGTATCTTCTTTTCTTTCCTTTTTATCATTCTCTCTTCTTCTTTCCTTCCTATCTTTCTTTTCTTCCTTTCTTAACTTTTCATATTTCTAATGTTTCCTTTAAGTTTCTTTTCTTTTTCTTTTTCTTCTTCTCTCCTCTTCCTTCCTTCCTACCTTTCTTTCTTGGTTTCTTTTCGTATATCTATTCTGTTTCATTTTGTTCAGAGTTTGTCTTCTTTCTGTTTTCATTTCTCTTTATTCATTCTTCCTTTCCAGTCATTCTTCTTTCCTCTTTCTTTCCTTATCATTGTCTTTCTTTCATTTCAATTTTCCAGCTTTTTTTTTTCTTTAGTTTCCCTTCTTTCTCTTACTACCATTACTTCTCGTTCTTCCTTCTTATTTCTTGCATTCTTCTACCTCTAATTTGCAATGTTCTTAGTAGCTATTGCTCTTTTTCTGTTTCCTTCAGTATTTCCTATTTCTATTCCTTGTTTTATATTATTTTAACTTCCTCTTCTTGTTCAGCGACTTTTTCTTCCTCTCTCTCTCCTTTCTTCTTTAATCATTATCTCTGTTGTTCCCTCTACTTGATGTCACTTCCGTTACCATTATTATCACCATTATCGTCATCGTCATTATTATTCTACTAATGTTCCCTTTTTATTTATCTTATCAATGTGTTTCCTTTTTTATTTTCTTTCCTTCTCTTTTTTTATTTCCTCTAATCTTCACAAGACATTCCACGCCACTGCTTCATCATACCTCTCTCAAAACTGGTTCTCTCTCTCTCTCTCTCTCTCTCTCTCTCTCTCTCTCTCTCTCTCTCTCTCTCTCTCTCTCTTTGAAACTAACACCAAAACGCTCAATACCTAAAATATATTCTTTTTCTAAACCAAACAAACATTTCTCAACATCTTACAAGTCAATAAACGTTTAGAGATCGTGAACGTTACCACAAAATGTAAAAAAGTTCACCATCTTAACCAAACAAACGTTCCTCACATTATCCATGAACCAGTGAACGTTACCACAAAACGTTAACATACGAACGTTACTTATACAACTCATGAACTCTTAACCTCTTCAGTACCATGACGCGTTTCCGTATTCATTCTGGTTACTATTTGGTGATTTTATACACCTTCAGATATTTATGTGGGGGGTTAAAACAGTGAAGAGTGAGGCCATTAATCTTCTCACCTCCATAGATCCTCCTAATGTCAATAAAAAGGTCTAATCGTACATAAATCTCAAGGTGAAAATGTGCCCCAGTATCGAAGGGGTTAAACGTTCACTCTTAAACAAATAAATTTTTCAAAATATACTAACAAAACTACCGAACGTTAAGATATTGTAAACCATTCACCTTAAACGAAACAAACGTTCATCAATCAACGTTTAGACACTGAACGTTACCAAACACCATAAACGTTAGGAGGATTAAGCAACACACACTCACACGTTCTCGATACTGAACAGTCAACACCTGATTAGCAATTCAGGCAGGTACGAACATTAAAGTCTTAGATAAAAAGAACATGAAAAAAACCCGCCAATTTCTTCCTATTACTTTACGCAAGGCACAACACCCTTCTAGGAACACAGTGTAGGAAAAGCCAAGGAAACCAGTCAGCGGGGCAGTCAGTTATACCAGGCAAACTAACCCTTCTGATTTGGCAGGAAAACAAAAAAATATATAAAGTGGTGAGACTGGTTAGAAGGAAGCGAAGGCCATCTCTCTCTCTCTCTCTCTCTCTCTCTCTCTCTCTCTCTCTCTCTCTCTCTCTCTCTCTCTCTCTCTCGAATTCATTATTATTTATCTTATCAATGTATTTTAAAAGGCTAATATTTATTTCT
>NC_059303.1:7542859-7552859 GCF_017591435.1 Portunus trituberculatus
AATACTGGGACACTTTTTTTCACCTTGCGATTTGTGTACGGTTATGCCATTTTGCCATTAGGAACGGTCTATGGAGGTCAGAAAATTAATGGCCATAGTCGTCACTATTTTAACTACGATATACAAAACTCTTCGGCACTAAAACCACTGTATGAGATTTTTTTATACGTGTTTGCAAGAAAGAAAGAGATTACAAGAATAGGTTTTGCAGTGCCTGGCCATTTTGATATTTGTAAGTTGCTCTGGAATAAGAACAAACGTCTCAGTGGTTGATGAGTGCGGAAAAAATGTGTCAAATCGCAAAGATAAGGTTAATCCCCTATACAAGTTTCTGAAGCTGTATAAAATCACCAAATAGTAAGCAGAATTAATATAGAAACGCGACATGGTACTGACGGGGTTAATACGGCGATAAACTAGCGTAAAATTTGGCAGTAGAGTGAAGGAACAAGCAAGGTGAAAGTGTGTTTAGCCAAAGTATGGGTTGGAGAGAGAGAGACAGAGAATGAGGGAGAGAAAAAGCGTATAAGGAGGTAGACACGAAGCGAGGCAGTAAGGTACGTAAGAAAACTAGTGTGCACAGGTGGAGAGATGTGTTTGCGGGGGAGGAATGGGGGAAAGGGAGGGAATGGGGGGGCAATGGGAGGCAACACAGGTGAGGTACGAAGGGAAAAGGTACAAAAGGTGCTAAGGAGGAGCCGGTAACTTACTAAGCCCATATTCAGAGGCGTTTTGCTCTCTCATGTGTACCGCGACTGTTTTTCAAAGGCCACAGAGATGACTGGCCTCGTTCTCATGACTGTTTCTCCTGGTGATGACGTACAAATCTTGTTAACCCCTTCAATACTAGCACACATTTCGATATTTGTGTACGATTAGACCATTTTATTGACATTAGGAAAGGTCTATGGAAGTCAGAAGATTAATGGACACAGTCTTCACTATCTTAATCCCCCACATGAGTTTCTGAAGCTGTATAAAATCACCAAATACTAAGCAGAATGGATATGGGAACGCGTCATGGTACTCAAGAGGTTAATGTGTCGCTATATCCGTAAAAACACTTAAAAACCCGTGTCACTTCAACTACAGGCTTTGAATATAGTGAAGGTGTCTTGTAGAAATGTTTCAGAATACAAGTCTTGGTAAGTAAGAGAGAAGTGTGTGTGTGTGTGTGTGTGTGTGTGTGTGTGTGTGTGTGTGTGTGTGTGTGTGTGTGTGTGTGTGTGTGTGTGTGTGTGTGTGTGTGTGTGTGTGTGTGTGTGTGTGTGAATAAGGTGCAAATTTGGTGAGAATGAGTTAATGGGTGGATTTAATGAGTGACTAAGTGTGTGAGAGAGAGAGAGAGAGAGAGAGAGAGAGAGAGAGAGAGAGAGAGAGAGAGAGAGAGAGAGAGAGAGAGAGAGAGAGAGAGAGAGAGAGTTAAAAAGTGGGTAGAGTGATGGGAGTGAATAAGTTAATGAGATAATGAGAGTGAGTAAGAAAGTGAAAAAAGGTTACAATGTGAGACAGTGTATCATAAAGGCATTTCTTAATATATTTTAATGGCATTTCCTGCTATTACTAATTTAAGCATCAAAAGAGAGAATATTAATTGCATTTCTCAGTATTCTTGGTCATTTTTTTTCATTTCCGAGGCTTGAGAGAGAGAGAGAGAGAGAGAGAGAGAGAGAGAGAGAGAGAGAGATATGAAAAATAACCCGCCCCATTAGTTAACGCAGCCTTCACACACGCACACCTGCTTGTCTACCTACAATTTATCAAGATTTACACCTGTGGAGGACCAAAGAGACATCCTACCTTCCCATCTCCTTTTTCCTTCCTCTCCTCTTTTCTCCCTTCTTCCTTTTCTCTATTCCTTCATCTTTCCTTTCATCTATTTCCTCTCTTTTCCTTCCTATCCTTCTTTCCTCATTCCTCTCCTCTTTTCACTCTTCTTTTTCTCTATCCCTCCTCTTTCCTTCCATCTCCTCGTATTTCTTCTCTTTTCCTTCCTATCCTCTTTTTCTCCTCTCCTTCTTTCTTTCTTTTCTCTCACTCCTTCCTTTTCTCTATCCTTCCTCCTTCCTTTCACCTCTTTCTCCTATTTCCATATGTCTTCTCTTCCCTTTTCCTTCCTATCGTCCTTTCCTCCTTCCTATTCTCTTCTCTCTCCATTCTTCCTTATCTCTATCCTTCCTCCTTTTCATCTTCTTTTCCGTACGTGTCTTCTCTCCTCTCCTGTTTTCCCTTACCTTCCTCGTTTTTTTCCCTATACCCCTTCGTCCTTTTCTCTTTATTTCATTCTCCTCTATTTTTATAAGTGTTTTCCTCTCTTCCCAAACTTCTCTTTACCTTTCCTCGACATTTTACGACATTTCTTCTTCTATTTTTTCTTTTTTTTTCTATTTTTATCCTTCCTCTCTAGTTCTTTCCCTATTTATTTCCATCATATATTTGTCCTAATCATTTGTTGTTGTAGTTTTCTATCTTTAAAGTAACCTAGAGAGAGAGAGAGAGAGAGAGAGAGAGAGAGAGAGAGAGAGAGAGAGAGAGAGAGAGAGAGAGAGAGAGAGAGGTACTAAAAATAGCTTTCCTTATCTATCTTTACTACTCAACTTGTCAACCACCACTACCACCACCACCACAATCACCTCCTTTCCACTTCCCACCATACGAAAACTTCAAACAAACACACACAACTATAAAACCCAGAGAGAGAGAGAGAGAGAGAGAGAGAGAGAGAGAGGAAGGGGACAAGGAAATAGGAAACAAGACAATAATGACTTCGTATTTCCTTCAGCGTTCTCATTTTTCATTTCCCTGCACACATTTCACATTCATAACACACACGCCCCTGCCTCCGTGACCCTGAGTACATCCTGACGCGGCGGAAGAGAGAGAGAGAGAGAGAGAGAGAGAGAGAGAGAGAGAGAGAGAGAGAGAGAGAGAGAGCAGAATGTTCCATAAAAGAAAAAAAATGGACCGAACTAGATAAACCATACGACACACACACACACACACACACACACACACACACACACACACACACACACACACGTCACAAACAAGTATGACCGGTCCTACAGTGACTTCCAGTATGGCGTCCAGTGCCCTTCATACACACACACACACACACACACACACACATGGGCAAACAAACAGCAATCTTATCGTGTGTGTGTGTGTGTGTGTGTGTGTGTGTGTGTGTGTGTGTGTGTGTGTACACTTACAGAGAGAGAGAGAGAGAGAGAGAGAGAGAGAGAGAGAGAGAGAGAGAGAGAGAGAGAGAGAGAGAGAGAGAGAGAGAGAGAGATTCACAAGTGGGGGTATTTAAACCACAAGTCACAGTAATGGATGCGGGCTGGACAGGTGGAGGTGGAGGTGGAGGTGGAGTGGGGAGGGTGAGAGAGAGAGAGAGAGAGAAGGGGAGAGGAGCAAAGAAAGGGAGAAGAGAAACTATACCAAATCTCTCTCTCTCTCTCTCTCTCTCTCTCTCTCTCTCTCTCTCTCTCTCTCTACCACATCCTTACCTTATCTTCAACTTAGTAGTAGTAGTAGTAGTAGTAGTAGTAGTAGTAGTAGTAGTAGTAGTAGTAGTAGTAGTAGTAGTAGTAGTAGTAGTCCCTTAAACGTAAACAAGTTCAGTCCTCTCTCTCTCTCTCTCTCTCTCTCTCTCTCTCTCTCTCTCTCGAAGGTAAACACGTGCCACGGTTGACCTGATGGGGATTTACGCTCGTGGATGGAGGAGGAGGAGGAGGGGGGGAAGAATCACGCTATCGAGGTCAGAATCACACTCTGAACTAGACAAGTGACCTTCCTCCTCCTCCTCCTCCTACTTCTCCTCCTCCTCCTCCTCCTCCTCCTCCTCCTACTCCTTCTATTCATACTCCTCCTCCTCCTCCTACTTCTACTCCTATTCATACTCCTCCTCCTCCTCCTCCTCCTCCTCCTCCTCCTCCTCCTCCTCTCTTTATACAGTAGTCCTCCATACTTATCCTGATCACTGGTCCCGTTTTCTCTCTCTCACTTTCTAGTTTGTCATTGTTTTTTTCTATTTTCTTTCTTTTTTTTTTTTGTATAATTATCAGTGAGCATCTATTCATATACCACCAAGTTTTTCTTCTTCTTTTATTTCTTATCTTCTTTCTACTTCTTTTTCCTGTCTTCTTTCTTCTCCATTCGTTTTCTTTCTTTTCGTTAATTCATCTTTTTCTCCTTGTGTTCTAATTATGAGTTATTTTCATGCGTTTCTTATCATTATTTTCTTTATACCTCCCTTTTCTTTCCCTACTCACTTATTCTTGTATTCATTAATCTCGTCTTGTCCATAACATCACCATCATCACCATCTTATCTCTACTCATCACCATTTATATTCACAATCTCCTATGTATTCTTCCTCATCATTATCTTTCTTCACTTAACCTCACAGAAATCACCACCACCACCACTTCCATCACCACTGTCTAGTATATCTACGCATCATTTTAAGGCCTGTCATTATCTAATCATATTCTGCAGTTTCGTCTCTTTGTGGCGTTCCTCGTGACCGCCGCGCCCCTGAGGATGACTTGCTAAAAGATGCTATTCAATTGACTGCATCGCTTACACAGGTTCTCTCTCCTCTAGCCAAGCTGCTTTACTGCCAAGGTCACGCTGAAACACTCGGCTCTCCTACCATGACTGTTTTCCAAGGCCACAGAAATTATTTTCTTACGAGTCGTTTTATCTATTATGTAGAAATCTTGTTAATCTGTCACTATAACAGTAGAAATAGCCTAAGAAATTCGTACACCTTATACTAGATTCTTTTGAAAGTAGGAAGACAAAACGCACCTTAATATTGGAACACATTTTTATACCTCGAGATTTGTGTACGATTAGACCATTTTATTGACCATAAGAAGCGTCTATGGAGGTCAAAAGATTCATGGTCACAGTCTTCACTATCTTAATCCCCCACACAATTTTCTAGAGCTGTATAAAGTCATCAAACAATAAAAAGAATGAATATGGAAACGTATCATGGTACTAAAGGGGTCAAGAGATTTTTTCTTTTTTTTTTTTTGTGTATGTGTGTTTGTACTCAGAAGAAAATGTTTGCAAGACTCAGGAAATATTGAGAACTTCATTTTTTGTTGTCACTCATTTGTACTCAAAAGAATAAATGCTTGCGACGACACGGGATTTGTGGAGAAAAGATTAAATTTAGTTTCAGAAATAAAACTCCGCAGCAACTCGGTCAAGACATGGACAGAAAAAATCGAGATCAAGATAAGGTTTAAGAAATTATAAGGTTTTAGATTTCTTTTTAAAGGAGTGATGATTCTCTCTCTCTCTCTCTCTCTCTCTCTCTCTCTCTCTCTCTCTCTCTCTCTCTCTCTCTCTCTGTGTCATGTTTATTTACTCCCACCTAATTTATAATCACTCAGTTTCTTCAAGTATTTATTCGTGTATTCAAAACGTGAGTCATCAAAGACAGTCCGTAGTGTAAATAAAATGAACCTCAATTAGGAAGTTAATAAATAAATCTTAAAAAATAAATAAACAAGAGGCAAGTTAGTGTTATTCAGTATAAAGGCAGATCTGAGGCGCCACACACACACACACACACACACACACACACACACACACACACACACACACACACACACACATATTGAGGATGTCACCGTCATTAATATTGTGTTGATCCACTTAAGGACATGGGGGCGACACACACACACACACACACACACACACACACACACACACACACACACACACACACACACACACGACGAGATCAAGATGAACTGTTTAAATATGTGAGAGAGAGAGAGAGAGAGAGAGAGAGAGAGAGAGAGAGAGAGAGAGAGAGAGAGAGAGAGAGAGAGAGAGAGAGAGAGAGAGAGAGAGAGAGAGAGAGAGAGAGAGAGTCTGAGAAATGAGAGAACATAAAAACGCGAAGAATTATTGAAGAATAGGGACGTGATGTGGAAGAGTGAAGAAGAATGGAGAGGAGTGGAGAGGGAGTGGAGGGGAGTTAGTACAGACGGACTGACGGTATAAGGTAACAGTGAGATGTGAGGTGGCTTGGGGGGCGGTCACAGCATCCAACACTGTAACCCCACCAGTCTCTCGTGGCAAGGTGTACTGTACAGCCAACAGAGAGTCACGCTACACCAAGACAAAACGACAGCCTTGCCTTGGGAACCCTTTGTTATATCTTCGCTCACCACGACTATTTTCAAAGGCCACACAGATGACTAACCATGTTCTTTTGAGTGTTTCTCCTGTTAATAATGTAGAAATCTTGTCAATCTGTCACTAGAATAATAAAAACACCCTTAATAAATCATGTAACTTCAACCAGAGCCTTTTGAATTTAGTGAAGGTGCAGTAGGGAAGTGTTTCAGAATATGAGCCATAATACACAAAAGATACAGAGGTGGTAGAAGCCATTAGCCTCTTTAGTACTGGGACGCATTTTTACCATGAGTTTTGGGTATGACTAGACGATTTTATTGAAATTAGAAAGTGTCTATGGAGGTCAGAAGATTAACAGCCAGAGTCTTCACTATTTTGATCCCCACATAAGTTTCTGAAGCTGTATAAAATCACGAAATAGTAAGAAGAATGAATATGAAAGCGTGCCATGGTACTGAAGGAATTAAACACAAAAGTAGGATATAGAAAGTTGTCTAATTATACTTTTGATGCCTAAAGTGACGGAGAAGGCTAAAAAACACTATTATGTCTGTAAACTAGGGATACTACGGGAAGCCATAACAAACATACGAGTGGGTCATAAGATGTGTCTAGTACTTATAAAGGCAAAACAAAGGAGTGAGTCATAAGAGGATGCCTTATAAACACAAAGTAATATAAAAGAAGCTGCAAAAAGTCATTAAGTACAGAATAAGCTTCCCAATTTCCACGTTTCACCATGCACATTAGCCCCTTCAGTACCAGGACGCGTTTTCATATTCCTTCTGGTTATTAGGTGGTGACTTTATACAACTTCAGAAACTTATGTGATGATTAAAATAGAGTAGATTCTAGCTATCAATCTTCTTGCCTCGACACACCCTGCATAATGTCAATAAAATGATCTAATGGTACACAAATCTCAAAGTAGAAATGTGTCCCAGTTCCTAAAGGTGTTAATCTTCTAGACCCCCCCAATGACTAGACAGCAACACCAAGAAGCCATCAAGCACAGAGTAAGCTTTCTTATTTCCAAGTTTCATCATATATATGTCTAATCTTCACCTCCTACAGTGACTCGACAGTGATACTCTGATTAGTGAGTCTATTCTGGTCATCCAACACTCTATTTCAGACCCAGTTTCTTCATGTTTTAAGATCTGAATGTAGACAAACTTGGACACTTTAGTTCTTGCGCCATATACGTGTAGAAGCGCTTCTCTCTCTCACCGCTACCATATTCAAAGACCAAAGAGACGGTTAGCAGAGTTCTAAAGAGTATTTGTCCTGTTGATAATGCAGAAAACTTGTTAACATGTCATTGGAATTACAGAGAAACCTTTAAAAACCCGTCTCACTTCAACTACAACCCTTTGAAAATTGTGAAGATGGGGAGCAGAAGTGTTTCAGAATATAAACCCTTATCCTGTCCAGATTATCGACTTTAACCCCTTTTCCAGCTATGATAAGCTTTCGATACGCTTAAAACCATGTAAAAAAAAAAAATTGCTGAAATGAAAACAAAGGAAACGCTAATCTGGTCTTTCTACACTACACACTCTCTTAAGAACGTATACCACCACAAAAAAGTGTCGCCAAAAATACCATACATGAAAGAAAACAGTATGACTAACAGTGAAAGGGTTAAGGATTTTGTACGCCACCACAAAAAAAAGTCTCACATAAACTATACAATTACATACAAGAAAAAAAAAAGTATACCTGACAGTGAAAGAATTACGGGATTATGCTTATTACCTGGTTTCTCATGACAATTTTCCTTCACATGGCAAACACTCAAACACTCACAAGCAACATACACCCTTGGAAACCCCGATACCTTCCACTACAGCCAGATGAAAGACAATAATGAGAAAAGCTTAGAAATATTGACCCAGTGGTGTAGATGGAGCTGTGGTGTTGATGGGCCAGTTGTGTGGATGGGAGAGTGAGTGAGTGAGTGAGTGAGTGAGTGAGTGAGTGAGAGAGAGTGAGAGAGAGAGGTGAGAGGTGAGAGAGAGAGAGAGAGAGAGAGAGAGAGAGAGAGAGAGAGAGAGAGAGAGAGAGAGAGAGAGAGAGAGAGAGAGAGAGAGAGAGAGAGAGAGAGAGAGAGAGAGAGAGAGAGAGAGAGAGAGAGAGAGAGAGAGAGAGAGAGAGAGAGAGAGAGAGAGAGAGAGAGAGAGTGGAGGGATAGTGAGATTATGATGTAAGAGGGGGTGAGAGGGAGAGGGAGAGGAAGGGATGAGGGTGATGGGTGCCTCGTGCCAGCCAGCGTGACGACCACCACCACCACCACCACCTGTTGACCACCACCAACACCTACACCACCACCACCACTACTATTCCTGGCACCAGAGAGAGAGAGAGAGAGAGAGAGAGCAAAAAGAATAAAAAACTGATACGAGGAAAAGAAAAAAGAAAAAAAAAGAAGGAAATGACACAAAAATGAACCAAAAAAACCGAGAGAGAGAGAGAGAGAGAGAGAGAGAGAGAGAGAGAGAGAGAGAGAGAGAGAGAGAGAGAGAGAGAGAGAGAGAGAGAGAACCACAATACAAGAAGATGGAGAAAAAATATATATACAGTAAGTGGAAGAGACAGAATAAGTGGAAAAAAGACAGTGGAAAAGGATGTGTGTGGAAAGAGAGTGGACTCGGAGGTGGACGGGAGAGGTGGACGGGAGAGGTGGACGGGGAGGTGGGGAGTGGATGAACTGGGAATACCGGGTGTGGTTAGGTGGCTAGGTGGTGGAGGGGGAGAAGGGAAGAGAGAGAGGGAGGGAGAGAGAGAGAGAGAGAGATGGGGAGGGTGGTAGCAAGCCGAGGTCACCCACAATAACCACTCCATCCACCTACTCCACCCCCGCCTACTCCACCCCGCCCAACTGGTTCCTGTCCGCCCTACCTGACCCACCCACCCATCCACCCACCCATCCATCCATCCATCCAGGCGTCCTTAGAGAGAGAGAGAGAGAGAGAGAGAGAGAGAGAGAGAGAGAGAGAGAGAGAGACAAAAATATATATCAGAAAGGAAGGAGAGAGACGAAAAAGGATAATGAAGGATAAATTAGAGGAAATGGTGGGGAAGAGAGAGAGAGAGAGAGAGAGAGAGAGAGAGAGAGAGAGAGAGAGAGAGAGAGAGAGAGAGAGAGAGAGAGAGAGAGAGAGAGAGAGAGAGAGAGACAGGACACAGGTAAACGCAGGTAAGCACATCCAATTTACATGACAGACCACCCCATACACCCCCTCCGTCTCCTTCTCCTTCTTCTCCCTCTCCCCCTCCCTCTCCCTCTCTCTCTCTCATTACCTGTGCTGGTCAGTATTGCCTCACCTGCGGAATGCTAAGAAAAAATACAAACAGGTTCTAAGAGGGATCTAATATAAAGACTTCCTGTTATTGGGGTCACATGAATAGGTGTACCACGTGATTGTCTGTCTGTCTGTCTGTCTGTCTGTCTGTCTGTCTAGTATGCATACAAATTACAACAATATTGAAGAGAGAAAGGTAAAAAAAAAGATAGAAAAGAGAAAGCATAGAGAAAAGAAAGGAAGAAAAGGTGAAAAGAGAAGGAAAGAAGGAAAATAAAAGAAATAATAATGTCTGTCTGTCTGTCTGTCTGTCTGTCTGTCTAGTATTGTATTGTTTGATCTATTTCTTTTTTTTTGTGTATTTTTGTTTTGTTAGTGTGTTAGTGTGTTGGTTGGTCAGTCTGTTTGTCTTGTTCTGTTATGATTAGGTGTGATTGTTATTCTGTTTCCTTGTTTGTGTTTGTGTCTTTTTCTGTTTTGTGTTTCTGTCTGTCTGTCTGTCTGTCTATTAAGCTGTATGTTTA
>NC_059303.1:7557859-7605359 GCF_017591435.1 Portunus trituberculatus
TTTTCTTCTTTCTTCCTAGATTCATCACCCATTGCCTTCCTTCCTTCCTTCCTTCCATCCATCAACTACTTCCTCTGCTCCTTCAAAGACATTCCACTAATTTCTCCCCGTCTTCCTTTCCTCTTTCCTTCCTTCATCCTAGACTGCACGCACCATCTCCCTTCCTTCCTTCCTTCCTTCCTTCCTTCCTTCCTTCCTTCCTTCCTTCTTCCCTCCCTCCCTCTCTCTTCCTTCGTTCCTTCTTCCCGTACCCACGCGAAAAGTAAAGCAAACTGTACCTTTAAAATTGTACTCACCCTCTTCCTCTTCCTCCTCCTCCTCCTCCTCCTCCTCCTCCTCCTGACGGTGCTGTAAGAGTCTGGTTTTTCTCAACATACCTGTAAAAGAAAAAAAAACCGTAATTTAATTCCCCACAAGTGTAATTTCCTCTCTTCCAAGCAGGATAGAAAATGAGGGAGGGAGGGAAGGAGGGAGGGAGGGAAGGGTAGATAGAAGAGGATAAAGGGAGGAAAAGGTGGATAGAAGAGGATAAAGGAAGGGAGAGCCAGAGAGATAGAGAAAAGGGAAGGGAGAAAAAAGGAGTTGGAGGAAAAGATGAAAGAAAGGATGGATTGAAAAAGGGTAAAATGAGAGAAATAAAAAGGAAGAAGAGGGAAGGAGAGGTAAGGTGAGAAGGAGAAGTAAAAAAGGAGAGAGGGAGAGAGAAAAGGAAACCATGTCGTAAGAAGGGAGGAAATTGAGAAACTATACCTGGAAAACACACACACACACACACACACACACACAAAGATAAGGTAATATTCAGTAATGGTAATTTTGTACTTTCCACAATACCAATAAAGATGACCTGCCTATTATTTATTCTTATTTTACTCGTATGTTTGTATGTATGTATGTATGTATGTATGTTCAAAGCCATGTATATCTTTTCCACTATGTGTGTTCTTTAACGTCTGAACGAAAACAGTAAGCAGATAGAATGGATTTCCCGTCTCTCTCTCTCTCTCTCTCTCTCTCTCTCTCTCTCTCTCTCTCTCTCTCTCTCTCTCTCTCTCTCATAGTAGCGGGTGAAAGAACCCTTGCGCGCACACACACACACACACACACACACACACACACACACACACACACACACACACACATCCTTGGCATGCCGTGTCGGTAAGTAAGTAAATAAAGAGAAAAAAAGAAAGAAAAAACTGGACACACACACGAGAGAGAGAGAGAGAGAGAGAGAGAGAGAGAGAGAGAGAGAGAGAGAGAGAGAGAGAGAGAGAGAGAGAGATGGTGACAATGTAAAATGACAACAGTGAAAGCCAAGTAAAGTTTCTCAGCCGGGCGTGGCAAGGCGTGGCAAGGCGGGGGGGCGGGAAGGGGCTGGGAAGGGAGAGGCGGGGCGGGGCGGGACGGGGTATAGAGATAAGAACTAAAACTTGGAGAGAGAGAGAGAGAGAGAGAGAGAGAGACAGACAGACAGACAGACAGACAGACAGACAGACAGACAGACAGACAGACAAACAGACAGACAGACAAACAGACAGACAGAGAAGAAAAACGAAGGGACAGAAAAGAAAACACACGATACACAACTCACACACTCTCTCTCTCTCTCTCTCTCTCTCTCTCTCTCTCTCTCTCTCTCTCTCCAAATGGCTTCCTGAGAGCAGTACTGTTGCTCTTATCAGAGAGAGAGAGAGAGAGAGAGAGAGAGAGAGAGAGAGAGAGAGAGAGAGCCACTTAATTCAACTAGGTAACATCTTTCATTTCCTATCATTCTCTCTCTCTCTCTCTCTCTCTCTCTCTCTCTCTCTCTCTCTCTCTCTCTCTTCCTAAAAGTCACGAAACCTTCACCCTGTTTTTTTTTTCTGAAGGGAAATCCTCCTCCTCCTCCTCCTCCTCCTCCTCCTCCTCCTCCTCCTCCTCCTCCTCCTCCTCTTCCTCCTCCTCCTTCTCCTCCTCTTTTGTCACTATCATTATCGTGCCTTTGTTTGATATTATCTTCTCTCTTCCTCTCTCTTCTCCCATTATTACGTTCACGCTTCTCTCTCTCTCTCTCTCTCTCTCTCTCTCTCTCTCTCTCTCTCTCTCTCTCTCTCTCTCTCTCTCCCGTAATTTCTCCTTTTAATCAGCTTTTCGTTATCCATTTTCTTTTTATCTCTCTCTTTTCCTGTTCTTTGTTAAATTAAGTTGTTCTCTTTACAAATTGCTCTCTCTCTCTCTCTCTCTCTCTCTCTCTCTCTCTCTCTCTCTCTCTCTCTCTCTCTCTCTCTCTCTCTCTCTCACGTTTTTCCTCTTCGTTCACTTTTCCTTCCCTTTTTAAGTTGTTATCTCTTTTTTCTCTCTTCTTCTCTTTCTCTTTCTCTCTTTCTTCTTTCTCTCCTTTTTTTTAGTCTTCTTTCCACCAAATCCCTCTTACTCAATTCCCACCTCCTGTTTTCTCTCTATTTCCTTATCTATTTCCTTTTAATCTCTTTATCTCTCCTCCTCCTCCTCCTCCTTCTCTTCCTCTTCTTCATAAACATATATCTCTCTCAAGTGGGTGTGAGGAAGGAGGGGGAAGATCAAGTGGGTGTGAGGAAGGAGGGAGAAGAGAGAGAGAGAGAGAGAGAGAGAGAGAGAGAGAGAGAGAGAGAGAGAGAGAGAGAGAGAGAGAGAGAGAGAGAGAGAGAGAGAGAGAGAAGAGAGAAGATGGATAGAGAAGATAGGGAAGGAAGAAGGATAGAGAAGATAGGGAAGGAAGAAGGAAGAGAGAAGGAGAGAGGGAAGGATGAAAGGAAAGAGAAAATAGGGAAGGAAGAAGGAAGAGAGAAGGAGAGAGGGAAGGAAGAAGGATGAGAGAAGGAGAGTCAAGCTTTTTGCCATCCTACCCCTCCCTTCACCATTACTTCACAGAATATCCCTCCCCAGACACACACACACACCCCGTCCCTCTAGTCTTCCCCCATCATCCCCCACCCATCCTCCACAAGCACCAACAGTCGGTATCTCTTGAGTAACCAACCCGGCGCATTCCTCGTTACTCACCACCTCACTCAAGGAAAGTCTTGCCTAATCTGTCCCTAAGAAGAGTGATTCAGTATGGAAAGATGCTGAGGAATGTGCAGGGTGTGCGGTGAAGAATTAACCCCTCCAGTACCTCTTCAGAACCATGCCGCGCTTCCATATTCATTCTGCTTACTATTTGGTGATTTTACACGATTTCAGACTCATGTGGGGATTAAAGTAGTGAAGACTGTAGCCATTAATCTTCTGACCTCCATAGACCTTTCCTAATGTCAATAAAATGATCTAATCGTACCCAAATCTCAAGGTAAAAATGTGTCCCAGTACTGAAGGGATTAAAATAGTGAAGACTGTGGCCATTAATCATCAGCGCCCCGTACACCCTTCCTAATGTCAATAAAATGGTCTAATCGTACCCAAAACTCAGGTAAAAATACGTCCCAATACTGAAGGGATTAAAATAGTGTAGACTGTGGCCATTAATCTTCTGACTTCCATGGACCCTTCCTAATGTCAATAAAATGGTCTAATCGTATCCAAATCTCAAAGTAAACATGCGTCCCAGTACTGAAGAAGTTAAAAAAAATCTTCTCCATTGTGATTGTGGGTGCTATAAATAGAACTATAGGATGCTACGATGTATATGTTCCAATAGCTTCCTGGATGTGCTAGTAAGGATATCCAGTTTTTCTTTAAATACTTCTTAGGATGTGACACTTTAAAGGACTTTCGTACGCTTTGTGATATGTATAGGATCTGTCAGTTTGTAGGATCTTCTCTAGTGTAATTTTGTTGCGTGGCTAGGATACTGTTAGACTTAAAAGAGCTTCCGGGCGTTAGGATATTGTAGGATATATAAGTAATACTTCTCTAGTATTCTTCTATAACTAATAAGGATGCTGTGCTAAAAAAAACAGGACTTATAAGAGCTAGGATACTGTAGGACATGAATTAAGCTCACAGGATCTTTTACATATCTTTCCTATACCTAATTAGGATGTTATGCTAAAAAGAACTTCAAAGGGCTAGGATACAGTAGGACAAATGAATTAAGCTCACAGGATCTTTTACATATCATTTCTATAACTGCTTAGGATGTCCTCATGCTAAAAAGGACTTCTAGGATCTGTGAGTAAATCTTAAAAGGATCTTGTGTAGTATTCCTCTATATCTTGAGATGCGTTGGGGGTTAATAGGGCTTGTAGGTGTCAAGATACGGAGTGAAGGACACGGGATTACCAGCCGACTGTAGCTTGGTCTTATCTTGTGTATTACGGTGGAAGGGAATCACAGTCCTTTTAGATTAGCTTAAGGGAATTGGATCAAATTGTAAAGAGGATTTGGACAGAGAGAGAGAGAGAGAGAGAGAGAGAGAGAGAGAGAGAGAGAGAGAGAGAGAGAGAGAGAGAGAGAGAGAGAGAGAGAGAGAGAGAGAGAGAGAGAGAGATAGAAAAGAGAGAGAGAGAGAGAGAGAGAGCATAAAACAGACTAACACAGAGATGGATAAACAGACAGACAGACACACACACACACACACACACACACACACACACACACACACACACACACACACACACACACACACACACACACACAGCATTTTTAGTTCATTGTGGTAATGTCCCCCCCCCTGTACATTTTCAGTGTAATTTTTTACATTGCCTAACTAATAAACCGTTTATTATTATTATTTATTATTATTACACACACACACACACACACACACAGACAAAATAATGGAATCGCTACTTCTTTACGAGCAATCAACTCTTAATAACTTCCTCAATCGTAAATATAAACACGAAGCCACAGCTGATCGTGATGCGAGGAAGGTTACACATACACACATTCATACACACACACTCACTGTCTCACTCACTCACTCACTTGAAGGACTCTCTAACACATAATCAACCACCACCATCATCATCACCACCACCACCACCACCACCGTTACCACATCATTTTTTTATCCATCTTTTCTTTGTACTTTCTTTATTCATTATTACCATCATCTCATTATTCTATCCTTTATTTTATTTCACTTCATTCATCCACCGTCATAACTGTCACCATTTTTCCATTCTATTGCATTTTATTCATTCACCATCGATAACTGTCAATTTTTTTTTCATTTAAAGTTATTTCCATGAGAGAGAGAGAGAGAGAGAGAGAGAGAGAGAGAGAGAGAGAGAGAGAGATTTAAAATTTTGTAAGTGTGAAATATTGAGATAGCGCAAAAAGGTGAAGGAAGAGAGAGAGAGAAAGAGAGAGTGAGAAAGAGAGAGTGAGAAAGTGAGAGTGAGAGAGAGTGAGAGAGGAAGAGTGACAATTGTGAGAATGTAACTTACGCATCATTAAATTCACTTCATTGTTTTGTTTTCTTATTTTTTCTCAAGCACTTAAAGAAAATATGAAATAAATCATGGGAGAGGTGAACATGGCAGCCTTGAGAGAGAGAGAGAGAGAGAGAGAGAGAGAGAGAGAGAGAGAGAGAGAGAGAGAGAGAGAGAGAGAGAGAAATATATATATGGCCGGACACTGATAAGGAAGATAAGAGAAGAGCTGTGAAAATAGCACTAGAGGAGGAGGAGGAGGAGGAGGAGGAGGAGGAGGAGGAGGAGGAGGAGGAGGAGGAGGAGGAGGAGGAAGAGCTTTGAAGGATGGATAAGGGGACACCAGCTGACCTTGACTAAGAAGAGGGGAGTAAATGAGAGGAGGGGAGAGAGGGAGAGAGAGAGAGAGAGAGAGAGAGAGAGGAGGAGGAGAGAGAGAGAGAGAGGAGGAGAGAGAGAGAGAGAGAGAGAGAGAGAGAGAGAGCATGAGAGAGAGAGAGAGAGAGAGAGAGAGAGAGAGAGAGAGAGAGAGAGAGAGAGGGGGGGAGCTGATTATGACGCAACGAGGCAGGAAGAGCTACACACACACACACACACACACACACACACACACACACACACACACACACACACCTAAGCAATACAGTGGGCGTGGGTGTAGGCGTGGGTGTAATGAGGGTGACACAAGACAGATCGATTAGTGTGTGTGTGTGTGTGTGTGTGTGTGTGTGTGTGTGTGTGTGTGTGTGTGTGTGTGTGTGTGTGTGTGTCATAGGGTGTTGTGAGATGCAAAAGAGGGCTGGGTTACGTGGTGGTGGTGGTGGTGGTAGGGTGTGGCACATTAGCACATCAAGGCATGAAGGGTGTGGCGTGGCGATGTGGCATGCAAACGTAAACTGTTCAGAGAGAGAGAGAGAGAGAGAGAGAGAGAGAGAGAGAGAGAGAGAGAGAGAGAGAGAGAGAGAAAAACTCGATAAAGAACAATATCAAACCACAAGCCTAAAGAAAATATCATAAAAATCAACAAAACTCATAAACTTACAAAAAAAAAATTTCAGTAACTTCAACAGAAAAAAAAATCACAAAACAAAAAATCAGGAGCTCCCACAGAAAAAAAAATCTCAAAAACCTCCAGAAAAAATAACACTCAGAAAAAATCGGTAGAACTCCAGAAATTTGAGTCCAGGTTACCAGCACCTTTATAACCCTCAGACACAAAGTCGCCGCAGTCACTTGGAAGCATCACAGAGGGGGGTGAGGAGCGCAGGCGGCCATACAAAGACGAGGTGACAATGGCCGTTGCCTAAGCCTATTGTAAAGCACGGCCTACTGCTAACGGCTAGAGAGAGAGAGAGAGAGAGAGAGAGAGAGAGAGAGAGAGAGAGAGAGAGAGAGAGAGAGAGAGAGAGAGAGAGAGAGAGAGAGAGAGAGAGAGAGATAAAAAAAAGATGATAAAAAAGATAAAAGGAGCAAAAAAAATTGTATTGTATTGCTTGTAAATGTACACTCCTTCCTCCTTCTCTTCTTCTTCCTTCTTCCTTCCTCCCCCTCCTCTTCCTCTTCTTACATACCAGTAGGTCATAAAAAGAGGAGGAACCTGGCAGCCTGACCTACATGACGGTGTGTGTGTGTGTGTGTGTGTGTGTGTGTGTGTGTGTGTGTGTGTGTGTGTGTGTGTGTGTGTGTGTGTATCAGGCTCTTCAAGTCGACACCCTATCCTGATCACACACACACACACACACACACACACACACACACTGGACACTTTAATATAAGTCAACACTAGTATATAATCTCTCTCTCTCTCTCTCTCTCTCTCTCTCTCTCTCTCTCTCTCTCGTAGACACTTGACAAAATGAATCAATGACGGTTAATCAGACACCACCTGTTCATACCTCCTCCTCCTCCTCCTCCTCCTCCTCCTCCTCCTCCTCCTCCTCCTCCTCCTCCTCCTCCTCCTCCTCCTCCTCTATTAAGTAAGCTAGTAACTTCACACAGAGGTCTATATCGAGAACGAGAAAGAGAAAGAGAGAGAGAGAGAGAGAGAGAGAGAGAGAGAGAGAGAGAGAAATGGAAACTGAATAAAAGAATAACTGGACAAGAAAAAATAATAACAAACGGAACGAACACCAGAGAGAGAGAGAGAGAGAGAGAGAGAGAGAGAGAGAGAGAGAGAGAGAGAGAGAGCGGGGATAAACGTGTGGTGATAAAACTAGATTACGAGGCGAGATCTCACTTCCGTTCAATTCATCACCGTGGCGCCTTCACATACTCAGGTAAGCTTGTCCACGTGTTCCAGTAGTAGTAGTAGTAGTAGTAGTAGTAGTAGTAGTAGTAGTAGTAGTAGTAGTAGTAGTAGTAGTAGTAGTAGTATTTAACAGTACCAATAGATGAAATGAGAGAGAGAGAGAGAGAGAGAGAGAGAGAGAGAGAGAGAGAGAGAGAGAGAAATACATACAGATAGACAGACAGGCAGACAGACAGACAGACAGGCAAACAGACAGACAGACAGGCAAACAGACAGACAGACAACGAGCAATTAACATGAAAGGGATCAAGAACAAGAACTGAAATGACAACAAAAATCATAACAACAACAACGAAGAGAAAGAAACAGAAGAAGAAGAAAAAGAAGAAAAAGAAGAAGAGAACGTGAAACAGAAGCCTTACACACACACACACACACACACACACACACACACACACGTACACACACACGTACTATAACACACAAACAGCAGCGGTGATGCTATACTGAGAGACAGTGGCGTGTTGGTAAGCTAGATGGAATAGCTGGTGCCTCCCTCAACACGTGTTACTCCTCTCCCTCTCTCCTCTCCTCTCTCCCTCTCCCTCCAACTCTACCTCTTTCTCACACACACTCACTCACTCACTCACTCAGCTGATCAATACGAGTTGGTGGGTCGATATTGCAACGTCGCCTGTGAACCTAACGCGTCAGTCAGTCAGTCAGTCAGTCAGTTTAGCCACTCAGTTCGTCGATTATATGGTTAGGTTAGATTAGGTTTGGTAATTTGTAAGTTAGACAGTATATTCTTCAGTCAGTCAGTTAGTCAGTCAGTCTAGCCACTCAGTTTGTCTGTTATATGGTTAGGTTAGATTGGTAGTTTTCAGTCAGTCAGTCAATCAATAAGTAGCTAGTTCATCCGTTTTTTTTCCAGTCAGTAAGTCAGTTAATAAGCTAGTCAGTCAATCACTAGTTAGTTTATCCGTTCAGTCAGTAAGTCAGTACAGTCTATAAGCTCGTCATTCATTCGTTCCTTTATTCAATCATGTAATTCAGTTTACGAGCACCTATTTGATAGTCATAAATTTAGTCAGTCAGTCAGTCATCTATTGGAGTAAGTTAAAATAAAAGTAACTTCTTTTTAGTCGCCGTACAAAACTAAGCCTTAGATAAGAGTGACGTCAGAGAGAGAGAGAGAGAGAGAGAGAGAGAGAGAGAGAGAGAGAGAGAGAGAGAGAGAGAGAGAGTCAGGAAGTTCAAGTCGTACTATATATTACCAAGGTCAAGAATGTTTTTTTTATTTATTTACTTAAGTTATAGTTACGCTGCATATGTGTGTGTGTGTGTGTGTGTGTGTGTGTGTGTGTGTGTGTGTGTGTGTGTGTGTGTGTGTGTGTGTGTTCCGATGAATGAAAGATGAATATGCTTTTATAGTAATCGATTATCTCTCTCTCTCTCTCTCTCTCTCTCTCTCTCTCTCTCTCTCTCTCTCTCTCTCTCTCTCAGCTTCTAAAAACAAATACTAGGTTGTGATTATTTTTGTATCTTATCTTGTTTCTTTTTATTCACTTTGGTCTTTTACGTATTTTTAGTAGCTCTCTCTCTCTCTCTCTCTCTCTCTCTCTCTCTCTCTCTCTCTCTCTCTCTCTCTCTCTCTCTCTCTCATTTATTTGATGACAATAGTAAAGATGATTAATAAGTAAATAAGTAAAAATTTACGGTTAGATTAAAGAAATAAAAGTACATACAAATAAAATAAAAGTAAAGAATATGGAGAAAAAAAAATTGTACTGAGTAAGAATGAACGTAAATAACTTGACCTAACCTCGCTGAAATCTGACGTAACTAAATGAAATCTAACCTAACCTAACCTAATCCAGCATAACTTTAACCTAACCAAACACAAACCTAACCTAATGAAATCTAACTTAATCTAACCTAACCCAGCATAACTTTAACCTAACCTACCCTAATGAAATCTAACTTAATCTAACCTAACACAGCATAACTTTAACCTAACCTACCCTAATGAAATCTAACTTAATCTAACCCAACACAGCATAACTTTAACCTAACCTAGTCTAATGAAATCTAACTTAATCTAACCCAACACAGCATAACTTTAACCTAACCTAACCTAAGTAATAAATAAAGAGATAAACATATTAATGCAAACAAATATAAAACAAAGAATAAGTTGCAAAGCTGACAATATGAATAGATAATAAATAACATTACCATTTGCAAAAGACCGAGAATAAATTTACTTCATTAATTTCAAACAAACATCCGCTGAAATCAATGGAAATTTCTAATATTTTTTTCTTTTTAAGTTACAGATAAACAAAACAGGAAAACATAAACAGGAAAAGGAAAAATCACGAAACACACACACACACACACACACACACACACACACACACACACACACACACATTAGTCACATCACATTCATGAGAAACTGTCAACACTCTCTCTCTCTCTCTCTCTCTCTCTCTCTCTCTCTCTCTCTCTCTCTCTCTCTCTCTCTCTCTCTCTCTCTCACTCCTTGTTTTCTGGGCGACGCTTCCATCAAGGCCAATCGCGTGTCTCATATTTCCCACCCTGCCCTGTTTCAACCCTAGTCACACACACACACACACACACACACACACACACACACACACACACACACACACACACACACTATCTCTTTTCCCTGTTATCAATCCTGTCTACTTTTTTTCTTGTCTTGGTACGTCTGTCTTTATTTTTCCTTCTGATTATCTAATTGCCTAGTGTAGCATTTCCTTGTTTGGTTATCTAATTGTTCTGTTTTGCTTTTCTATTGTGGTATTTTTCTATATTATTGTTTATATGTTAGTTAAAATTATTACGATAACTAAATTGGGAGTGAATGTAAAACTCCTCAATTTATGTATATATTTACCTTTATCATTCCCTTATACAGCAAAAGAAATAAACACAAATTATACACAAAACAGAGATCAAAATAAAAAGAATACACCACGAGAGCAAGCAACCCTGAACAAACGGTGTCAGCGGTGGGATACAAGCTAACAATAACCAAAGCCACAAAGGGAGACAGAACATCCCACAGACTAGAGCAGCAACACCAAACATAGCCAGACGATCAAAAATTCAAAATGTATTCCCGTCTCACTTCACACTCGCACCGTCTTCCAACAAACTAGTTAGCATGAACCCCTTGTGTTGTCGAGAAAGGGGTTACGTGCACGCTGCCTTATGTATGAGTGGTGGACGAACTATTAGGCTGATCTGTAGTGTTAGGAGAGGCAGGCGCTAAAGGGATACTGCCCTGTGGATTGTAAGAGGGGCTGGTGACGTGCATGTAGAGTGGACGTGGTAGGATGCTATCTGCCTTATGCATCAGGACGTGTAGATAGAAAGGTGAGGTAGAGGAAAGTGACCTATACTATACCGTTTGGTTTGGGGAAGGGGTGAAGGAAAGGTATGGGGGGACTGACTTAGGTGGTTAAGCAATACAGGGGAAATCCTTAGGTGGGTTTAGTGAAGAGGGAGAGAGAGGGATAGAGAGAGAGTAATCAAATAACTGTACCAACGATAAAGAAACCAATGACGAAACGATACAAGAAAAAAAACTCCATTATACTTATCCTGACCCTAATCCCTCACACCTGCCTCTACCCTGGTGCTGGAGGCAATCACAGCGGCATTCACCTGACACACGGGACTCCGCAGGTAAGCAGGTAAGCCCGAGCTACCTTACCATACTATTAATAAACCAAAGACTGTTAGATTTAGCAACGGGGAATTCTTAAGGTCATCACACTACTACTACTACTACTACTACTACTGCTGCTGCTACTGTGTTCCTGGTGTGTTCTCCAGTGCGCACGGTAGCAAAGGAGCAGGTTGGTTAATGTTACTAGCTGTGTTGCTATTCGTGTTTTCGTCATAACTGAATGGTAAGAATTCTTGGAACGAGAACATGAGAAGAAATATGAGAAGAAAAGTAAATGATGGAGGAGGAGGAGGAGGAGGAGGAGGAGGAGGAGGAGGAGGAGGAGGAGGAGGAGGAGGAGGAGGAGGAGGAGGAGGAGGAGGAGGAGGAGGAGGAGGAGGAGGAGAAAGAAAAGAAAGATAAATAGAAGAAAAATAAAGGATGACATAATAAAAACAAGAACGTGATGGAGAACAATAACAAGAGAAATAAGAACCAGAAGGAACAGAAAACAACAACGGGGAGAAGAATAAAAGCACAGAAGAATAAGAGGAAGAGAGAAAGCGAGAATAGAAGACAGGAGAAAAAAGAAAAAGAAAAAAAGGATGAGAACAAGAAAGAAAAAAAATAACATACATAACTCTCATGAGCTACTCCCCGGTAAGATATACAACACATCATACAAACATTCCTCAAACATTCTTGTAACACCACCACCACCACCACCACCACCACCACTACCATTTCCTGAGTAAGCAGAACCCTTATTATGAACGCACCTACACCTCTTTCACTAACTGTACCCTGAAATCCAACCCTGGAAAACCCTGGAAATCTTACAAAATTGATAATAATAGTAACAAATAAAATATTAGAAGAAAAATAGAGAAAGTAAATAATTTGAGAGAGAGAGAGAGAGAGAGAGAGAGAGAGAGAGAGAGAGAGTACAAACAGCCACAGCCTTCACCATCACCACCACCACCACCAGCACCACTACACAGCATGCCGCCACAGACTGACTTCCAAGGTTGTTATTAAAGTCTAGACACGCTGATCCGGTTTATAAGTAGTAGTAGTAGTAGTAGTAGTAGTAGTAGTAGTAGTAGTAGTAGTAGTAGTAGTAGTAGTAGTAGTAGTAGTAGTAGTAGTAGTAGTAGTAGTAGAGGAAAAATATTGGGATGACAATAGTGATCAGTACAAGAACGGATGTTGCAAGAGAGAGAGAGAGAGAGAGAGAGAGAGAGAGAGAGAGAGAGAGAGAGAGAGAGAGAGAGAGAGAGAGAGAGAGAGAGGCGTCATGTACGTACACCTGCCCAATAATGAGTGGCGCCGCTGCCCAGGTGTTTGCATACACTGACTCACCTGTGTCTCTCTCTCTCTCTCTCTCTCTCTCTCTCTCTCTCTCTCTCTCTCTCTAAAATCACAGGTGCTCATTATAGTGTGTGTGTGTGTGTGTGTGTGTGTGTGTGTGTGTGTGTGTGTGTGTGTGTGTGTGTGTGTGTGTGTGTGTGTGTGTGTAAAAGGATTACGCGCTATGAGTAAGTGCAGCTAAATAAACTAAATGTTCACACACACACACACACACACACACACACACACACACACACACACACACACACTATAATGCGCACCTGTGATTTTTACGAGAGAGAGAGAGAGAGAGAGAGAGAGAGAGAAATAGTAAGAAAGACAAAAAGAAAGAGACAGAAACAGAGAAACGGAAACACAGACACTGACAGATCGAGATAGACTGGAAGCAATCAAAACCACAAATCACAAATATAAGAGAAAAAAGATCAGAAAAAAAATGAACAAACTGTCACTCGTACTCCACACGACACCCAGGCAACAGGAAGCTAAAATAAGACCCTTGGCTAGAGATATGCAAGGTCGAACAGAACACCTGAACACTGTCTGGATTACGCCTCACACTTGAAGACACGCGGAAGGTGCCCAGGAAGGGAATAACTAGGCAGGTGAAGAGGCAGGAGGTGAGGTGAGGGACGGACAGGTAAGGGGGAAGGCCAGGAGGAGGGATATGTAAGCCACAGACACATGGTAAAGGTGTAATGGTGGTAGTAAAATAGAGAAGAGAGGGTTGATTGCAATGAGGTGAAATTTTTCGAATCGTCGCATTCTTGTGTTGTGAAAAGTGATGACGATAGTGAATTAGATAAAGAATAAAAGTATCGTTGAGTTATAACAAGTAATGGTTATAGTAAAGTGGATGTACAGTAGATAAGTCTTTGGTGTGGTTCAACTTGAAGAGTATAATGGAGCAGATCATCTTTCCTAGCAATTGTAAGAAATAATGTAATAATAAAAGGCAAACTGATCAAATATAAAAATAAATACAGTAAATCATTTTTTTTTCCGCACAACAGGTAAACTCGCATGTCAATTAAAAGAAACAATGTTAATAATACCAGTTAAAATTGATGAAATACAAAAATAGATGGAGAAAATATAAAAAAAATACCTATCCTAACTCTCCATTATATATTTTCTTAATCTATTGAGCTATTGAGGAAAAAAAACATCAGTCGAGAGAGCTAGATCATCTCTCTCTCTCTCTCTCTCTCTCTCTCTCTCTCTCTCTCTCTCTCTCTCTCACACACACATCAGTACTCAGCCTATGCCGACCAGGTCACCGGCGCCCCACAAGCCAACGCAAACCTGTTCAAGATTACGCCGCTCTAAGTTCAGATAAACGGGTTTGTGGCCGCCGCAGAAAGGTCACCGAAGACAATACACCTGCTCCCGTAGTAGTAGTAGTAGTAGTAGTAGTAGTAGTAGTAGTAGTAGTAGTAGTAGTAGTAGTAATAGTGGTGGTGGTGATTTACAGAGGTGGTAGTAGTAGTAGTAGTAGTAGTAGTAGTAGTAGTAGTAGTAGTAGTAGTAGTAGTAGTAGTAGTAGTAGTAGTAGTAGTAGTAGTAGTAGTAGTAGTAGTAGTAGTAGTAGTAATAATAATAATAATAATAATAATAATAATAATAATAATAATTAGAAAATTGAATAAACAGCAACTGAGAGAGAGAGAGAGAGAGAGAGAGAGAGAGAGAGAGAGAGAGAGAGAGAGAGAGAGAGAGAGAGAGAGAGAGAGAGAGAGAGAGAGAGAGAGAGAGAGAGAGAGAGAGAGAGAGAGAGAGAGACGATAATTACGTTTCCTCCACCCCATCTCCATCTCTGCCATCTCTCCCCTTCTCACATTTTACATATAAGGAAAGAGGAGGAGGAGGAGGAGGAGGAGGAGGAGGATTTAGGTATAATGCATGGATAAGGAATAATCTGAATACCAATACAGTAATAGTAGTAGTAGTAGTAGTAGTAGTAGTAGTAGTAGTAGTAGTAGTAGTAGTAGTAGTAGTAGTATGGGTTATTAGATGAGTCAGAATTTTTTTACGCCAGGTGTTCAGATTTACCTGATTACACGTGTTGAATACCCCTCCCCCCTCTGTCTCTCTCTCTCTCTCTCTCTCTCTCTCTCTCTCTCTGAAAATATGACACTTAACCTTAAAATATCAATTCACTTAAGCATCACGTATGAGTAAGTAAGCAAATGTACCTAAATATAAATGTAAATGTTAATGTAAATGTAAAAAGGTAAATGTAGGTGTCTATATTTGTATCTACACACACACACACACACACACACACACACACACACACACACACACACACACACACACACACACACACACACACACACACAACACATCAGGAAAACCCCAAACACCCAAACGCACCACACACACCCATTAACGTGAGGCTGAAAGGAGAGACAAGTGGTCTGGGATGCTGGGCAGGAACACAGGCAGCAGGTGAAGGTTTCCATCAAGACTGCACGTGGAATTAATGTACTAACCTTAACTTTCTCACACACACACGTACGCACAGACACACATACACACACACACACACTAACCATGCAGCACCCTTCCTATACCCCGTCACAGCTGCCATGCATGTCACGCACCCCAAGACAAATACGAAGGTGGGTTTGCGTAGCGTTAATACACCATGCAGGGAGTTCACTCGAGGCATGACCTATCTTTATCGACGTACCGCGTGTTTACCTTCCCCTCTGTCCATAAATAGAAGGAGAAAGGGTAAAAATAGTATGTATGGTGGGTGAGAGAGAGAGAGAGAGAGAGAGAGAGAGAGAGAGAGAGAGAGAGAGAGAGAGGGGGAAGTAAGTACTTTCTATATGACGAAAAATGCCCGAACCATATCTCTTCCTATTGTGTTATATTCTTTCACTAAACACTACTACTATATACCTTCTCCCTCCAAGTACGTCAATCTACAATCTCAAACTGTCTACCTTGCAACATAAGTAAACAAAAACACCATAAAATAAAAAACCTCAACTATTATACTCCATCTTTCAACTCCAATCCAAAACTCTCATACACGGAACGGGCCATTATCGTACGCGGGTTCCACAGCTTCCCAGACTCACCCTAGCATTAAGTTAAATATAAAGAGTGTTTTTATCCCCTAGTAACGCCTCCAAGTCAGGGTTACGCTCGCCACTTCCTCTCCCTTCACTGTCGATCCGGGGAAACACGCGGCGGTGGGTACGTGAGGGCAGGCCAGTCGTACGAATTAACAATAGAATCATGGAAAGACACGATAATATGCTGTGAAATGCGGTAATTCCCTTTCTCTTGGCTTATCTCACTTGTTTTGATCTCTTTAGTATTCTTGGTTGATTTGTTTCGTTTTAATTCTACTTTTTTTGAGGGCACACGTAATTCTGAAAGCTATCTTACCTTCGCCTAGATTATCGAACACTACTACAATACTACCATCCTCCCATTATCCACCTCCTCCTCCTCCTCCTCCTTACTACTTCTAGAACTACTATCAATCTATCTTAATCACCTTCCCTACCACCACCACCACCACCACCACCACCACCTCCTCTTCCTCCAACAACAACTACTACTACTACTATTACTACTACTACAAATCAATATCATTACAGTATCTCTCATTAACGTCGCCAAGGACAATAACACCGCCTTTCATTCTCCAATACAAAAGACTGCATCGCACAAGTGGCACAAACTACAGTATATATTTACCTCTTTACATTCCAGACCTGAATAATTAATAATAGCACAACGGTAAGCATTAATATTACAGCCACATCCCCATCAAGTATTAATAGCAGCCGCCGCGACACCATTATTACCACCACGCGGGGCCTGCCTACATCTACCGTACGAAAGCTTGGCACACAATTCTCGTACGTCACCAAGCGGAGTCAAGGCAGTCAGTCAGTTGCTCACTCACTCGCTCGCAACTTACTATTATTATTACTACTCATTGATGATTTCCCACGCGCTCGCTTGAAAGGGTACCCATATTCTTAAACTCTCTCTCTCTCTCTCTCTCTCTCTGGTTCGTATTCTCAAACACCTGTGCTTCATTTCCACTATTTCAAAAGGCTCTATTTAAGTTTACACGAGTTTTTAAGGTGTTTTTACGGTTGTAGAGCCAGAGTAACAAGATTTCTGCATTATTAACTTTAGAAACACTTCTTGAAAACCCCGCTAATCACCTCTGTGGCCCTTGGAAAATACTCGCTGCAAGAGAGCAAAACATTTCTGAATACGGATATCTCTCTGGCAAACCCTCACTAGAATCACACAACTACTGAAAACACCCAAAACTTCTACTAAAGACTGTTAAAATGTAAAAGACTCATTACACTATCTCTAGAATAATAGATATATGATTGAACACCCAAAACTTCCATTAGAGTTGGTTAAAAGCACTCAAGATAACAGAGAGAGAGAGAGAGAGAGAGAGAGAGAGAGAGAGAGAGAGAGAGAGAGAGAGAGAGAGAGGTGAGAATAAGAATAGGAGCAGAGTAAAGAAAGGAGTAAAGTAAGAAGTAAAGAATGAACCATTAGTCTCACTCTTCGGTACAGTTAATGAGTGAAATATGGAAATGTGAAGCGGAGGAGGAGGAGGAGCAAATTGCCAGTCAATACTTATTAAATTGAAGACAAACAACACGTGTATTTCTCTCTTATAATACTTGATTTCTCTTATTGTTTATTTAGATGAAGCGAAACACACACACACACACACACACACACACACACACACACACACACACACACACACACACACGTTCTTACTTTCACTCCTCTCTTTTCACTATCTTTTCAAGCCTTTCTTAATTCATCGTGTTTTTTTAAGCACAGAGAGAGAGAGAGAGAGAGAGAGAGAGAGAGAGAGAGAGAGAGAGACGAGCATTGCCACATCCAACTGTTTACATTCAAGCGGATAATGTTTTATGAATGAAGGCAAGAGTAATATTTTTTCACCCCACCATTTTTTTTCATCAACTTCAGCTCTCAATAATACCACAAACAAAAGAAAAAACGGAGACTGCGACCTACACACACCACCTACACACTCTACACTTGCGCAAATATACAGGCTAAGAGAATATACACACCTATACATAAAGGGAACAATGCATTCACCTCTAAGCTTGCACAGATACACAGGCCATTCTCTCTAACACACACACACACACACACACACACACACACACACACACACACACACACACACACACACACACACACACACACACACGTACATCTTGCAACATAATCTAGAGGCAAGTAAGTAGCCAATCCATCTTGCAAACAGTGTCGAGTCAAGTCGTGTGTCTCAAGTGTCCACATAAGACTGACTGACAACCTACATAACCTTGTTCGCGCCCTTACTGCAGGAAAACAAAAAAATACAAATAAAAACACTACTACACTTGTAACTTTCATATTTTTCTTTTACTTTTTTTCTCCTCCCTTTACTCTGTCCCTTGGAAGAATAAGAGCAGTCTAATCTATATATATGACCTTTCCCTTTCAAATATTCAAGTCTACGACACTAGCATGGCATATCATTTACAAACATTACTTATCATTTTTGTCTACTGAAGATAAAATAGAAAGCATAATTGAGAGTTTCAGTGTAAAGTAGAAATATATACATATACTCAACTTAATCAATATCATGCCGCGTTTTCATATTCATTCTGGTTACTATTTGGTGATTTTATACAGCTACAGAAACTTATGTGGAGATTAAAATAGTGAAGACTGCTACTATTAATCTTCTAACCTCCTAATGTAAATAAAATGGTCTAATCGTACACATATAAAGGTAAAAATACATCTCGATACTGAAGGGGTTACAAGCAATAAGCAGTACAGTGCTACCAGAAACGAGAGAAAAAGTAGAGTAAACGTACAAGAATGTCAAGGACGAAGCTAAGTAGATCTAGAGGGTGGATGTAAATTATTCGTGTGAGGTTAGGGTTCGGTAAAGTTAAGATGTCCATCGGTTGATTTAATTGAAAGCCACATCAGCATAAATTTCAGGAGTAGATAAACTAAATCCCCGAAGAGTGTCAAGGTGAGAGTGAAGTGCGCAGAAGTACGTAGCGCAGCTTGTAGGGGTGAAAAGTGTGCACGTTGTGGGTTAAGATAGAAAGAAGGTTAAGTGCTCTATGGTGTCAAGATAAAAGAAATAAATAAAAAATAAAAAGATAAAAAAAGAAGATCAGGTTTGTTAGAGATGAAAGCAATATCGTCGCAAGTTCTCTCTCTCTCTCTCTCTCTCTCTCTCTCTCTCTCTCTCTCTCTCTCTCTCTCTCTCTCTCTCTTCGTGCGCTTTCACCTCCCTACAAGATTAAAATTATTTTTTCCATTGTTCCATATTACTCTCTCTCTCTCTCTCTCTCTCTCTCTCTCTCTCTCTCTCTCTCTCTCTCTCTCTCTCTCCATTGTCAACACTCAATGACCGATAATTACTAGACTACTTAAAAGACTCAATGAATAGCAAGATAAATTACCTAATACAAGAGAAGGGAAGAGTAGTAGTAGTAGTAGTAGTAGTAGTAGTAGTAGTAGTAGTAGTAGTAGAAGAAGAAGAAGAAGAAGAAGAAGAAGAAGAAGAAGAAGAAGAAGAAGAAGAAGAAGAAGAAGAAGGTAATAGTAGTAGTAGTAGTAGTAGTAGTAGTAGTAGTAGTAGTAGTAGTAGTAGTAGTAGTGGTGGTGGTGGTGGTGGTGGTGGTGGTGGTGGTGGTGCAAGTAACTGGTCAATCAACTGAACTAACCCTTTTCCAACTCTCCTCATTCCGATCCAGTACCTCTCTCTCTCTCTCTCTCTCTCTCTCTCTCTCTCTCTCTCTCTCTCTGCTCGGACACCACCACCACCACCACCACCACCATAACACTTCGCTCTTGTTACCTCTTCCATATCCTGAATAGATTATCACCAAGAATTTCCCTTCTCTCTCTCTCTCTCTCTCTCTCTCTCTCTCTCTCTCTCTCTCTCTCTCTCTGTTATCTTTATCACTTCGGCACCTTCGTTGAGATAAGAAATAAAGGAGTAACGGATGTAGACAACACGCGGTTCATTTGTTATATTAGTGAGTTTTTGGTGTAAAGGACTAATATAAATGACTAATCTTAAAGGAGTAACTAAAAGATTAATACAGACAGTGGTGTAGTAAAGGAGTGTTGTATACGTCCCCTAGAGGAGTGTGATCGGTGCTTTGGTGCAAGTAAATGACTAATGTAAAGGAATAGTGGCAATGTTTCCTCGCCGCTCACCTTCTGTTCCTATTCGTTGGCATGTAAAGAAATAAATTTAAATGATAAACTTGTATTTCATTCCCTCGAGTTGAGTAAATGAATATTGCAAAGGATTAACACGTGATAACTCAGTCCTTTGCTTTATCATCTTCAATAATGATGCGAGTGAAAGGAAAACGGATAATATAAATGATAAACTGACCTCCACTTTTTCTACTGAACGAGTTATGATGCAGACTAAAGGGCTAACTGATATAGATGACTTGACGTGTAGTAATTCTTAGTTCCTTTTGATTGTAACGCAAGTAAAGGAGTAATATAAATGATAAGTAAAGGAGTAATACAAACGATAACATACTCTTCTTCCTTTAGCGAGTCTTTAAAGCAAAAGTAAAGGACTCACCAATATAAATGACCAAGTAACACCTTACATCTGCTCTTCTTCGCTCACAATACGAGTAAAGGACTAAAATAAATGATACTCCAACATTAAGTAAAGAGAGACTAATATAAATGACTCAGCTTCCAATATTTTCTTCACTTGGTCTATAAATAAACGAACATCCTTTATAAATAGCCACCAGACGTCTATTATTTACATACGGCCTGCCACAAGTAAAGGACTAGCATAACCTACCACTGTAACCCACTTCTACCTCTCTGATCACAAGACATATAAAGTACTGATATAAAGTACTATCTTACACCCTGCACCTTCTCTCCTCCTGCCACCACACCCTTCCCTGGTCACAAGACATATAAAGTACTAATATAAAGTACCATCTCACGCCCTGCACCTTCTCTCCTCCTGTCACCAAACCCTTCCCTGGTCACAAGACATATAAAGTACTAATATAAAGTACCATCTCACACCCTGCACCTTCTCTACTCGTCACCACACATGCAAAAGACAACCCAATAATAAGATTAAATTTTCTTCCCTTGGCGAATTACGAGGGAAAATAAAGGATTCACTAGCATAAATGACCACCACCACTCAATACTCAGTTCCTTTAGTGGTGAAGCAAAGGAATAATTGATTAGTCATAAACATATTCCCTTCCCTTCTGTCTAACGCAGGTAAAGGACTCACCACCATAAATGACCTAAGCGAAATACGAAGCGAAATCAAGCACTCGGTAACATAAACATCTTAACATCAAATATTCAGTTCCCTTTACTTGAGTGGCCAAATAACGCAGCAAATAACATGAACATTGAACAACCACCTGCCACACACGTCATAACACCGCTCCTGTCACACACATACACGGGCGCACCTGACCCACACCTGCCTGGCGCTCACCTGGTTCTCTCGGAGCGTGTTGTGGTGCAGGTCGTCGAGTGTCGGGCGGGGACCAGATCCATCCACGATAGAGTCAAGATTCCTGTAGTGTGACTCCTTCGGCAGCGCCTCGCGGGTCAGATAGTGGCGCAGAGACTTCTGGTAGCGCGTCTCATACACACTGTTGGAGTGGCTGTGCGTGGTGGCATGGAGGTGGCTGTCCATGCCATCCAGCCCGGAGGCCACTTGGACGTGGGACACGGAGTCCAACTCAATAGCGTCTGCTTCCTCTGCGCTCATGGTTCTTACTAGCGGCAGACGACAGCGTGGCCCGTATTTATAAAGTTCCAGTAACGCCGCCCGGCACGATCGAGGGCTCGTTTATTCCGGATAACTCTGTATCTCAGCAAATCTTTGTCTGTATTTGACGAAAGTGCTATGTAACGATTCATTTGCAACAACTCGCATGCGTCAGAATGCATGGAATGGTTGCGTTTCCAAGGAAAATGGCATGTTTACACGTGCGCGCTGCTCGCCGCACATCACACCTCTTCTAAATGTACTCAATGGAGTCTACTCACGCATTAACCACTTGCCGTGTTCATTCTCCTCCAATACAAATATTTGTTGAAATAAGTTAACAGCCAGTAACTTTTTCTATCAATACCCGTTGGTTTGAGGCGAGCGACAGCTGGCAGTCACGGCGAGAGAAAGGTGTTGCCACTTACGGGCACATATTTTAATACACGAGAAGTTTGTCCTGTCCCACGTTAAAAGAGAAAACGTATCTCTCTCTCTCTCTCTCTCTCTCTCTCTCTCTCTCTCTCTCTCTCTCTCTCAACCCTTGCCATTCCTGCTTAATTAATTAATTTTTCGGCATGTGACTCAGCGCGTTCAACATTGAAATCGCGTGACATTTCCTCAATATTGTAGATATATTTGTTAATCCTCTCTCTCTCTCTCTCTCTCTCTCTCTCTCTCTCTCTCTCTCTCTCTCTCTCTCTCTCTCTCTTATAGTAAATAAGTAACATTCTGAGAAAACGGCATGAGAGAGAGAGAGAGAGAGAGAGAGAGAGAGAGAGAGAGAGAGAGAGAGAAACGGTGAAACAGTACGAACTGGAAAGAGGTGGCTAAGACCGGTCCAGTATCAGAGAAAACAGGACGAATTGTAAGAATGTAATAGTTAGCGGCTCGTGGGTAACCACTGGAAAGAAAACGAATATTAGGTGAGGCTTAAAGAAAACGAGAGTGAGGCACGTGAGAGAGAGAGAGAGAGAGAGAGAGAGAGAGAGAGAGAGAGAGAGAGAGAGAGAGAGAGAGATTAATGAACTAGTTTATGTATCAGTCTATCCCTATCTATCTATCTATCTATATATCTATCCATCTTTTTATTTATTTTTCTATCTATCTATCTGCCTGTCTGTCTGTCTGTCTATCTTTATTTTCTTAATTCATAACGTACTGTACGGCAAATCAAGAGCAACAATAAGATGAAAACAAGAGGAAGAGGAGGAAAAAAAGAAAGATGAGAAGAAGGAAAAAATACAAGAGGAAGAGGAAAAGAACATCATCATCATCATCAACAACAACAACAACAACAACAACAACAACAACAACAACAAGAGCATTCCAAAGATAACAAGCAACATACCGATATAATATAACAAGGCTTCCCGATCCCCCCTCCACCACTACCCACCCCTCTAAACTCCTTCCCCCAAATAAACCCCCTTTTAAGAACAAAAATAGAACAGAAGATAAAAAAACAAGTGTGTGTGTGTGTGTGTGTGTGTGTGTGTGTGTGTGTGTGTGTGTGTGTGTGTGTGGTAATCAGTTCTGAGACACCTAAATTAATGAGATCAGTTTATGTAAGATGATTTGAGATGAGATCTTCAACAGGGAGGAGGAGGAGGAGTAAGAGGAGCAGGAGGAGGAGGAGAAGGAGGGTGAAGAGGAGGAGGAGGCTTAACTGAAGAACTGAAGAGGTAAAAACTGATAGTTGGTTATCCGAGAGAGAGAGAGAGAGAGAGAGAGAGAGAGAGAGAGAGAGAGAGAACAGTTTTCTCCTTTTCCCTCGTCATCTTCTGTTTCTCTCATCTTTCATCTCTTTAATTTATCGATTCTCTCTCTCTCTCTCTCTCTCTCTCTCTCTCTCTCTCTCTCTCAACACTCACATCGTCTTTTTTCTTCCTCTTCTCTCTTCGCTTTCCTCTACTCTCTCTTCCCTCTCATCCTCCTATCAACACTTCTTTACTTCTCTTCATTCACTCAACATCTTCCTTCTTTCTCTCTTCCCTCCCTCTCTCCGTCTCTCTAGTCTCCCTCCCTCCTCCCTCCCTCCTATCAACACTCATCTTGCCTCTTCAGTCGCCCGCTATCTCTTAAGGTCGGTATTTCCAGAACAACGCTAAGTATTTCAACAACTACTGATTTGTAAGCGGTCTTTTTTTTAATTAGAGTTGCCAAGGATAAGTGTGTCTCTCTTATTGTTCGTGTCCATAAGCGTTGTTCTTCCCTGGTGTGTCTTTCCTAGCAGAGTAGTGGGTGGGTGTATGAGAGAGAATGAGAGAGAGAGAGGGGGGTAGGGAGTAGATTTCATGCGTTGATGTGTACCAGGAAATTCTCTCTCTCTCTCTCTCTCTCTCTCTCTCTCTCTCTTGCAACTGGCGGAAATTTGTTGGCGGAAGAAGTAGTGGCTTCTCGTAACCATGGCAGGGTGTGTGTGTGTGTGTGTGTGTGTGTGTGTGTGTGTGTGTGTAAGTATCGAGGAAGACCATTCCGGAAAAGCTTATGAAGAGTTTTAAGCTGTGAAAACAATTGTAGTAGTAGTAGTAGTAGTAGTAGTAGTAGTAGTAGTAGTAGTAGTAGTAGTAGTAGTAGTAGTAGTAGTAGTAGTAGTAATAGTAGTAATAATAATAATAATAATAATAATAATAATAATAATAATAATAATAATAATAATAATAATAATAATAATAATAATAATAATAATAATAATAAGCGCAACAATAACAGCAACAAGATTATGTGTGTGCGTGATTATGGTTAAAGAGAGAGAGAGAGAGAGAGAGAGAGAGAGAGAGAGAGAGAGAGAGAGAGAGGCGGAGGAGGTAAATAACGACCGTTGTGTGACGTTTTGTGTCATAATGTGTTATCTTCTAAGAAATCAAAGTCTTCTTCAGTCTGTCATTTCCGATACACACGCCGAGGAAGGAATGTCGTGAGGAAACAAGAGGCGGAATTGTTATTAAGTTACGTATCAAGAAAAAGGAGAGAGAAAAAAAGAATAAGGGGTGGATTTGTAAGAAATTTAAATATAAAGAAAAAGAAAAAAAGAAGAAATAAGAGGCGGAATCACTATAAGGAAGTCAATTATAAAAAAAAGAAGAAAATATATAAGAGGCGGATTTATTATAAGGAAGACAATTATAAAGAAAAAAGAAGAAAAGATATGAGGCAGATTTATTATAAGGATATCAAGTATAAAGAAAAAAGAAAAAAGAAAAGAAATAAGAGGCGGAATTATTATAAGAAAATCAAATATAAAGGAAAAGAAGGAAAAAAAAGCAAAAAGAGGTAAATTTCTTGTAAGGATGTCAAGTATAAAGAAGAAAAAAAAACAATAAGAGGTGAATTTGTTGTAAGGAAGTCAAACATAAAGAAGAAAAAGAAGGAAAAGATAATAAGAGGCGGAATTACTATAAGGATGTTGCGTATAAAGAAGAAAAAAGAAGAGAATAAATGAGGTGCAATTGTTAAGGAAATCAAGTATAAAGAAAAAAATTAAGAAAAGATATGACACGGAATTGTTAGAAGGAAGTTATGTATGAAGAAAAATATGGACGGAATTGTTATAAGGAAATTACGTATGAAGGATAAAAAATGAATAAAAGATATAAGATGGAACTGTTAAGGAAGTCAAATATAAAGAAAGAAAAACAGAAAGCAATGAGGCAGATTTGTTATAAGGAAATAGAGTATATATATTAAAAAAAAAGACATAAATGACGGAATTGTTAAGGAAGTTAAGTATAAAAAAGGAAAAAGAAAAAGAAATAAGAGGTGGAATTGTTATAGTGATGTTAAATATAAAGAAGAAGAAAAGAAAGAAAGAAGATGCGGATTTGTTATAAGGAATTCAAATATATATATAAAAAAAAAAAGTAAAGATATGAGACAGAATTGTTAAGGATGTCAAATATAAAGAAAAAAAAAAAGAGACACGATACGGAATTGTTATAAGGATGTCAAATATAAAGAAGAAAAGAGAAGAAAGAAATAAGAATGTTGCTGCATAAAAAGAAAATTGTCAAGAATGTTATTGCAGATAAAAAAAAAAAATGAAGACTTGTTGTGAAAAAGAAAATTTGTTATCGATTCTAGTCTATATAACGAACGGACATTTTTTTTTTTAATCAACGTTACAGTAGAAAAAGGAAAATTTATTACGAATACTAGTGAAGAAAAGCTAAGAAAACCGTTATGAAAATATGTTATCGTTGAAAAGAACAGGAAACTTACTTCAAAACGTTACTGTAATAAATATATCAATGTTACTGCAGAAAAAGCAAAAAAAAAAAAAAGAAAAGAAAAAAAAAGGCAAATTTCCTCATAATATTACTGCACATAAGGAAAAGGAGAGTTAGTATAGATGGAATGGGCGTGTGATGTACCAGGTGTGGCAGATTAAGTGGTTGGACAGTGCGCAGAGGCTTTTGAGGTTTACCGTCTTCAGAAACGCCTTCCTCTCACTCCGACAATTTTGCAAGGCCACAGAGACAACTAGCCGGGTTTTGAAGACAGTTCCTCCTTTTAATAAACTGGAAATCTTGTCAATCCATCATCAGATCCATAAAAATACACTTAAAAAACATGAGTGTCTTCAACTAGAGCCTTTGGAAGAAGTGATGGTTGAGAGAGCAAAGTGTTTCAGAATACTGGCCTAGTCATCAACAGGAGCTTTACCCAGTCACAGGAAAAATAACAAAAGCCTTCTTCATTTGGTCAGGTGGTGTTGTAACTCGAAGACCAAGAAAAAATGGAACACGTAAGAAGGTAACAAGAATGAAAAAATGAAGAAAGAAGTAAGAAGTAGAAGAATAAATGAAGGAAGAAGATGAGACACTCGAAAGCAGGTTAGAAGAAGGTAACAAGAATGAAGAAATGAAGAAGGAAGTAAGAAGTAGCAGAAGAAATGAAGGAAGAAGATGAGACACTCGAAAGCAGGTAAGAAGGTAACAAGAACGAAGAAAAGAAAATTTATGTAAGAAATAAATGAAAGAAGAAGATGAGACACAAGAAACCAGGTACCAATATGATAAGACTACACATGTTGCTATTGAATATAAAGAGTTTAGAATGGCAGTAGCTAATATATGAAGAACTGACACTACTAATACTGTAGCCGGCTGTACATACTAACTTCTTTTTCTTAGTATTTCTGTATTTTTGGGTAAGAGTAAAGTGTTGTTATTTCCGTTGTGTCCCTTCAAGCAGCGAGCAGGATAGGGCGAGAAATAACAGGTTTAAACTTGATGAACTCAGATCTAAGAAGTGAGATAAGAAGGATTTGTTTTTTAAGTAGTAGAAGAGGATTGGAGTGGACTCAGTAATTAGGTTGAGTGTGTAATGGCGTCTGTTAAGGCTCCCGCTACCGATGATAAAGATAAATCAGAAAAAATAATGATATGAAATTAAATAATGTGTCAATGTGTTTGTTCATTTAAGTAGTAAAAGATTAGATTGGACTCAGTAGTTAGGTTCAGTTTTATGGCGTCTATTAATGTTGCCACTATCAATGAATAGAATAAATAAGAAAAAAGAATAATGAAATGAAATAAAATAATGTATAAAAAGTGTTCGGTCATCTAAATTGTAGAAGACTGGAGTGGACTCAAAAATTAGGTTGAGTGCTATGGCGTCTGTTAAGGCTGCTATAATAGGATTAATAAGAACAAGATAATGAAATGAAATGAATTAATGTATAAAAGTGTTCGGCCATCTAAAAACGTCATTGTTATCACGGCACTCCACCAGCAGCGGGGTCACAACACACAGCAGCAAACACAGACATGTCATATTCACTTTTATTTCAATTCCACTTAGATTCCATCCACAAAGATTTCACTGCCAGAACATTTCACCCAAGCTCATTCTCACAAGTTTCCTCTTAATCTATCCTAAAATTACCACAGCCTTATCCAACCTAACCTAACATGATGTACCTTAATATGATCTTACAATGTAGCCTTACCTAATTAGTATAACATAATGTGAGATGACATGACATTACAGTAACGTAACATAAAGTGGCACATGAAATAACATAGCATAAACATTACATTACATAACATAGCATAACACAAAACACAACATGACATGCCTTCACATCACATAAAAACATACCATAACAAAACACAGCTTAGCACAACACAACATGACATAACACAACACAGCACAGCGTAACACAGCATAACATAACACAATCTATCACAACACTAAGCAAATATAAACAGGGAAAGTTTCTCCTGCAACATACCAAAAGAAAAAGAAAACTGAGATAAAACTAACTTATGAAAAAAAAAAAAGTACAACGATAACAATTCACAAAGATTTACATTTCACACACTAATCACTGTAAGGACTTATAGCGCACCTGGCACCCTTCAACTCCTTCAGTACTGGGACGCATTTCTACCTTGAGATTTGGATGTAATTAGACCATTTTATTTACATTAGGAAGGGTCTTTGGAGGTAAGAAGATTAATGGCCAGAGTCTTCACTACTTTAATCCCCACATAAGTCATTGAAACTGTATAAATTCACCATATACTAACCAGAATGAATATGAAAACGCGTTATGGTACTGAAGGGGTTAAGTATCACGTGACAGCGAGTATCCTCCATAGAGACACAGCCATAGCAACACGTTATTCATAAACCATGATGTCATTTTAACTAAGCACTCAATGAAAGCCCCGTTGTCAAAAATGCTTCGCTGTCTAACCATGACTATCTTCGAGGGCCACAGAAATAACTGGCCGTGTTTTCAAAAGTGTATCTCTTGTTAATAGTGTAGAAATCGTGTTAATCTGTCACTAGAGTCATAAAATCTATGGAACTTCAATTGGAGCCTTTTGAGAGCAAAGGTGTGAGGCAGAAGTGTTTTAGAAAATTATCGTAATGTTTTCAAAAGTGTATCTCTTGTCAACAGTATATAAATCGTGTTAATCTGTCACTAGACTCATAAAAGTATCGATAAAAACCCAGCCTAGAGCCTTTTGAGAGTGAAGGGGTAACGTAAAAATGTTTTAGAAAATCATTTTAATGTTTTCAAAAGTGTTTCTCTTGTCAATAGTATATAAATCGTGTTAATCTGTCACTAGAGTCATAAAAGTATCGACAAAAACCCGTAGAACTTCAAGTAGAGCCTTTTAAGAGTTAAGAGGTAAGGCAGAATTGTTTTAGAAAATGGTCATAATATTGTGTTGATTTGATTCTCACGTCCAGTAAACAGATGGGTAACATTGCACACTTTTATTTTGCTTCATGTTTTACTTGTTTATTTATGTATTCATTAATGATCATCTTATTCAGTTTATTAATTTTCTATTTATATATATTTTTCTCACTAATTTGGTTCGGAAAAAGGATGTGGATCATGTAAATAAACGCTTTTGATTGTTATTTCTTCAAGGTTATTCTTCCTTTTTACATAACCCTCACACACACACACACACACACACACACACACACACACACACACACACACAAGATACAAGAATCCCGTAGATCTGCACGTGGGCATCCCTAAATAAAACTGACCTACATACACACACACACACACACACACACACACACACACATCCGTCATGCAAAGCCATAAATAACCTACCGACGTCCAACAGTCTGACTTCGCAACCCTTCCTAAAGCCAGAAATAAATGTAAGAGTCAGATAGGGGACGAAATGTGAGGTGGAGTTAGGTTAGGTTAGGTTAGGTTAGGTTAGGTTAGGTTTGGTTAGGTTTGGTTAGGTTAGGTTTGGTGTAAATTTGGTTAGATTTAATTAGGTTAGGGTAGGTTTGGTGTAAATTTGGTTAGGTTTAATTAGGTTAGGGTAGGTTAGATTAGGTTAGGTTATGGTTAGGTTTCAATTAGAGTTAGGTTAGGTTTGGTTAGGTTAGATTAGGTTCAGTTAAGGTTCGGTTTGTTTGGGTTAAGTTAGGTTAGGTTTGGGTTAGATTAGGATTAAATTAGGTTCATGTTTCTCTCGTCAAGTTCAGTTCGATTAGATAACGTACAGAATTGATTAGTCTTAGTTAGATTGCGTTTAATTAGAACATAAGAACATAAGAAAATTAGGGAAGGTGCAAGAGGCTGTCGGACCCACCGTGGCAGTCCCTGTGTGAACAAAACTACCTAAATCCACCTATCATCCTCATCCATAAATTTGTCTAATCTTTTAAAGCTCCATAATATTCAGTTCCGTTAGGTAAGGAAAGATAAGGTTAGGGTCGATTAATTAACGCTTTACCTGCTATTTGGTACACCTTTCCTTAATAACTATTCACCCTGAGACATCTTTACTTGTTCTGCAGATACCTCCAAGCTTTAAACGGTATAGGAATTGTCAAATCTATGCTCTTTTGTCCCATTCTTTCCTCTTGATGCTTATAAAGATATCATGCATTGCTTCTAATGGTGTTGATTGTCTCGTATCGTGAAAGGATTAAAGTTAGGTTTGTTAAGCTTTGGATAGGTCTGACTAGGGTAGGTTTAATTAGGCTAAGTCAGATTAGATAAGGTAGGGTTGGTTAGGTATAAGTAACATAGAAATGGTGTTAATCTGTCACTAGAGTAAGGTGAGGTAGGTTAGGTTCATATTTCCCTTACTATGTTAGATTAGGTTAGGTTAGGTTCCATTAGGTCAGTTTATGTTCACGCTTGAGTTTGTGTTGTGTCCTCTTTCACTAGTTTAGATTAAGTTAAATTCATCTGTTGTCAATCTATGTTCTCCCCTTAAGACGCCGGTCAGCATCCTACACCTCTCTCGTTGGGTTAAGCGAGATAGGCGAGATTACATGAGGTGAGGCTAGGTTAAGTGAGGTTACATTAGATTAGGATCACTGGTCACTCTCTTACATCTCTCTTAATTGGTTGGGTTAAAATCGCCAGGTGAGTATCCTATCTCTCTCACGTTGGGCTCTATTAGCTTACACAACGTTAGGATTATTAGTAAGCATCCTACAATACATCTTTTTTATTAGGATAGGTTAGGGTGGGCAGTTGAACCTCCTACTCTTTCTTACTCTCTCACGTTGGACCTATTAGATTCTACAACGTAATATTCATCGGTAAGCATTCCTACACTGCATCTCTCTCATAGGTTAGGGTGGGCAGTTGAGTCTCCTACCTCTCTCTCGCTGACGGTGTTCTGGTGCAGCTCGTCAATGGTGGGCCTTTGATTTCCAACCACGGACTCGAGGTTGCGGTAATGGGCTTCACTGGGCAGCGTCTCCCTCGTCAGATAGTTGCGCAGGGACCTCTGATACCTGGTCTCGTAAACATTGTAACTTGCATCCGGGGAGAGGTGGCTGCTGCCGTCCCCTCCAGAGGTACTCCCGGCGGCCGACACCTGCAGCCCACCTCCTAAAGAAGTCTCCGCCGTACCTGTCTCCTTCGCCTTCCCGGACATTGTTGCGACTGGCGACTCACGGTAGCGTCGCCTCTATAAATAATCACGGGTTGTTCATTGAGATACGACTCGTCTGCTCATCAGGTTGCCAGATTTCTTTAACGGTGACTCAAACGCCCTAGAAACTACCTCAGATTTTGAATTTTAGACAGTGATATAGATCTAAGTAAAGGATTAGAAGATGTGTTACTTCATCATTAATTCTTGCTGTTTGCGGTGTTTGAAATGCAAATATGAACCAGCTTTCTCGTGAATGATGCTACAACATACACCTGAACCTCGTTACTGGGGAAAGAACACCGGGAAATCTTATACATCCTCATAGAAAGAGAGAAATTCAGATGCATGATACTAAAACGCATACTTGAACCTCCTCACTAGGTAAAAGCCCCGGGAAATCTTAAACACCCTTATTGAAAGAGAGAAATTCAGATACGTGATACTAAAACGCATGCTTCAATCTCCTCACTAGGGTAAAAGCGCCGGGAAATCCTTAGCACCTATGAAGATAGTTGGCTGAAGGGACACGTGGGAGAGAAGTGAACTGGGGTGTGTTAAGATTAAAGGAGAAAGTGTGCCAAGCTTTGGGCACATGGAGTGTGTTTTGTGAGCTCGAGTGTTACCTGGACTCTACCTGAACCCTTGATTGCTAATGATTTGTATTTCACCTGTTGCTTTTTCATTAATTGATAGATTGATTGAAGTATTGGCGCGTGTGCAAGAGAGAGAGAGAGAGAGAGAGAGAGAGAGAGAGAGAGAGAGAGAGAGAGTGCAGCTTCTCATCTCTTCTTCCTCCTCCTTCTCCTCCTCCTCCTCCTCCTCCTCCTCCTCCTCCTCCTCCTCCTCCTCCTCCTCCACCTCCTCCTCCCAGCCTCAAACATCCTCACTTTCTTAATCTAGCGAAGCGTCTCCACCGCCACTTCAAGTCATATTATTATTACACTCATTGCTTTGTTGTTATCACGTTCAGATATTGTTATTACTACCATCCTTATTCCTGCCAATCTGCTTTCATATCACATTAAGATTGACCGTCAGAACTTATATTTATCTTTTATTCACTATTTCATTTGTTTTTCCTCTCATTTATTAATTCATTCATTCTTTCTTCTCTGTCTTCCTTTTCTTCTCCGCTAATTAATTCATTCTTTTTTTTAATTTCTTTCTCTGTTTTCCGCTAATTTTTCTATTCACTGTACCATCTCATTGTCTTGCCGCTCTTCTCATTCATTCTTTCATTCACTCATTCCTTGGTTCCTGTCTCATTTCCACCATTTATCACTCATTGTATTGTTTCGTCTCTTGTATCAATTCTAACTCATTCCTTTGTTCATCAATTAAACCACACACACACACACACACACACACACACACACACACACACACACACACACACACACACACACACACACAGGTAAAACACTTCCTTCTTGCTCCTATCAATCTTCCTTCACATTTACATACTTTCACATTTTCTCTCTCTCTCTCTCTCTCTCTCTCTCTCTCTCTCTCTCTCTCTCTCTCTCTCTCTCTCTCTCTTCCTTCCACGTGTCTTTATTATTCCTACTCTTACTCCACTTTACTCTTTCCTCTATCTCAAGACTGAAAGAAGAGTCAAGTGTTCTCGTCTTTATCTGATAAGCTTCCCCCTTCCCCTTCTCCTCCTCTCTCTCTCTCTCTCTCTCTCTCTCTCTCTCTCTCTCTCTCTCTCTCTCTCTCTCTCTCTCTCTCTCTCTCTCTGTGTGTGTGTGTGTGTGTGTGTGTGTGTGTGTGTGTGTGTGTGTGTGTGTGCGTGTGTGTGTTCTCCTTTATCTCCTTTTCTCCCAGTTTCAAGTCTCAGTCGTACCACTCTCTCTCTCTCTCTCTCTCTCTCTCTCTCTCTCTCTCTCTCTCTAGCTTGGATTTGCGTTTCTGTTGTTGATTTTAGGGACATATGGTATTTTGAGAGAGAGAGAGAGAGAGAGAGAGAGAGAGAGAGAGAGAGAGAGAGAGAGAGAGAGAGAGAGAGAGAGAGACGCTAAATAAATGTCTCGTTTTCCTTCATATTTTCTGTTGATGTATGTTGAAAAAAAAAAAACACGAAAATTAGACTTGTTATATTTATTTTCGTTTCAGGTTTCCCTCTTTACTACTACTACTACTACTACTACTACTACTACTACTACTACTACTGACCACTAGCCTTATCAATTATCAGGCAATCATACTCCTTTTAACTTCACCCAAATCTACTATGGGATAAGATAGCAGAGAGAGAGAGAGAGAGAGAGAGATTATTTGTTTACATGTCCTCACTTTTTTTCATTTTTTCTCTCCCTTCTTTCGTTTATCTCCTATCTTTGTCCTTTATTCTCTATCTATCGGTTAAACTGCTTAGCAACTGGTTTTTTTTTTATTTATTTGTTTTTTCCTATTTCTATTTCCGTCCACTGTGGTTTTGTCAAAGGAGGAGGAGGAGGAGGAGGAGGAGGAGGAGGAGGAGGAGGAGGAGGAGGAGGAAGGACCGTGGGAGTGGAACGCTAGACTCAACTCTTCTTTCGTTCAATTTAAGAAGACCACTGGGACTCAAATTATAGTGTGAATGTAAAGGAGTCATTATCTCTCTCTCTCTCTCTCTCTCTCTCTCTCTCTCTCTCTCTCTCTCTCTCTCTCTCTCTCTCGAAAATGTAAAACTTATTCCTAACTTTCTTATTTCCTATCTAATCCACTCCATCCTTTCTCTCTCTCTCTCTCTCTCTCTCTCTCTCTCTCTCTCTCTCTCTCTCTGACCCATAATAACGTTCCCATTAGGTAATTAAATGAAAGTGCCTGGCTTCATCTTGTAATTAGTATGTCACTTAAGCTCCTACGTAATGAAGCTTCCCCATGCTACTCTGGGAGGTTTCGGGGAACATCATCCTTTCCTGCAGTTCTGTTCTCTGCTCGATAAATATTCAGGTCAAAGATAAGGAAAGCGTTGTGGTGGATGTTGAAGAGTTGTTATTACCTTCTCTACTCTAAGAACTGTTGCTGTTTATGGTGTTAACCCCTTCAGTATTAGGATGCATTTTTTACCATGAGTTTTGGGTAAATTTAAACGATTTTATTTGCATTGGGAAGGGTATATGAAGGTCAGGAGATTAATTGCCAGAGTTTTCAATCTCTTCGGTACTAGGACGCATTTTTACCATGAGTTTTGGGTATGATTAGACGATTATATTTGTATTAGGAAGGGTCTATGGAGGTCAGATTAATACCCAGAGTCTATACTATTCTAATCCTCCACATAAGTTTCTGAAACTGTATAAAATCACCAAATAGTAACCAGAATGAATATGAAAACGTGTCATGGTACAGAAGAAGGTAATGGTGCTGATCTTAAACTCGTATTCTCAAACGCTTCTGTGCTTCACCTCCACTATTTCAAAGCTTCTATTTAAATTTGAACGAGTTTTCTTAAGGTGTTTTTACAGTTCTACAGGCAGAGTGACAAGATTTCTACATTATTAACTGGAGAAGCACTCTTGAAAACCCTTGCTAACCATCTCTGTGGCCTTGGAAAATAGTCATGGCGGAAGAGCAGAGCGTTTCTGAATGCAGGCCTTAGTTTGTCTATTGGTCACTTTATATATATATTTGTTTCTAGTGTTTTGTTGGATTGTTTGTAGTATCAGTGCTTGGTGAAATGTACGTGTGGGTTGTGATATTCTAATGGTGTTTGTTATTAGCTTCTGTATTGTATGAAATGTTGCTATTTATGGCGTTAATGCTGTTTGTCTTAATTCAGCGTTTCAAAACCTTTTCCGACCATAGCATCCCTCGTGTTGTCATGTCTAAGCAGTCCAGCACCCCTAACTACTAATGTCTTGTTATTAGAAGGATAGAAAAAAAATGTGAAGTGTGTGCATCATTTCCCAGCACATCCTTATAAGTGATTCCAGCAGCCCCGGTTGAGAATTTCTGTCTTAGTTTGTTTAATGGTTGGTCTATTTATGCTTGTTCGTCGCGTTTTGTGTGTTTGTAGTATTAGCGTGTGTTGTGATATTCTGATGCACACGAAAAAAAAAAAAAGGAACAAGAACAAGAACAAACACAAGAAAAATTAAGATAAAAAGATCAAGAACAAGAAAAACGACGAAATAAAAGAAGAACAAGAAGAACCAGAAAACAACAAGCAACAAGAACAAGAATAAGATAAAATAAAAAAAAGATTTACAATGTACATATAATCCAAAGTTTACTGCTAGAGAGAGAGAGAGAGAGAGAGAGAGAGAGAGAGAGAGAGAGAGAGAGAGAGAGAGAGAACCAAAGAACTACCGCGACCGATAGAACCACCTCCACCCACACCATATCCACCCCATCAACCCCACCCTCCACCATCACCACTGCTTGACGTGTTATCATTATCAAAGCGCCTTAGCTGATAAAAACTGATGATCCTGAAGAGATAAAGAGACGTGCCAAGACTGTCACTCTCGCTTACCTCTTATATTGCTCCTATTTATTTACTCCTTCTTGTGTCTGAGTGTCTGTCTGTCTGAGTGTCTGTAAGTCCATCTAATTACCTGTCTTATCTTTTCATTCATTTTACCTGTACGTTTATTTCTCCACGTGTTTGTGTGTCGGTCACTATATACGTCTGTCTGTTTATCTGTAAGCTCATTCTGTTGTCTGTTTTGTGTGTTTACCTATTTCTGAGTCAATTTGGCGATTCTATTGTCATTCTATCTATCTCTCTCTACGTTATTTCCTCCACTTGTTTATCTATTTGTTACTATCTCCGTCAGTTTGTTTGTCTTTAAGTTCATTTTATCATCTATCTGTGTGTTTACCTATTTCTAAGTACATATGTCTTTACTATGCCCTTCCATCTATCTTAATTCACCTCAACGTTTATTTCTCCACTTGTCTATCTGTTTATCACTATGTCAGTCAGTTCGTTAATCTGTAAATGCATTTTCTAGCCTGTCTGTGTGTTTGTATATTTCTAAGTCAACTTGTATCTATCTCTATAACTATTAATCTATTTATCTGCAACATCATTCTTCCACTTGTCTAACTATTTATCACTATATCCGTTACTTTGTTCATGTATAAGTTCGTTCTTTTGGTCTATCTGTGTACACATTTGCTATATTTAATTTTGTATACCAATATAACGTAAATTCCTCCACCTGTACCATCTAACGACTAGTTTGTTTACGTTCCAGCTGTACCATCCTCCTATCATTATGTTTAAGTTCCAGCTCCACCATTCCATCACTATAACCACTAGATTGTTTACGTTCCAACTGCACGATCTCTCTATCACTATCTAGTTTGTTTACGTTCCAGCTGCACCATCTTTATCACTAGTTTGTTTACGTTCCACCTGCACCATCTTTTTATCACTGTAACCGCCAATTTATTCACCTACAACTTCACCATTGGTCTGAGTGTGTATCTAAGTCCCCTGGTTACGTGTCCATCTTTCCTTCGCCGCCTCGCTGAGTCATCGCAATGTGGGACTCCAGACGATAGCGTGACCTGACCTGGCTTGGAAAGTGTCACGCCGAGCCGCCCAGGTAAAGGCGCCGGGTATAAAGTGGAGCATCATCCTGCTTCTTTCTCTTATCGCTCTCTTAATCTCCCTTATCTCGCTCTAGCTGATGCTCTTGAGTGTGTGTCTACCCAGGTGTCCTCCTTCAGGTGTGTGTGTGTGTGTGTGTGTGCGTGTGTGTGTGTGTACGTCTTATTCTCGTTCTTTCCTATTTTCTTTCCTACTATCCTTCTATTTTTTTACTCTACTCCATTTCTCTTTTTCCTTCTTTGTATGTTTGTTCCTATATTTTTCTGTCTGTTTGATCCTGTTTGTCTGTCTGTCTGTCTGTCTCTGGTTCTACATCTGTCTGTGTTCCTCATTATCATTTTCTTTGACCTTATCTTTCACTCTTTTATCGTTATTTTTCCTACCTATCTGTCTTTATCTGTTCCTCTCTCTCTCTCTCTCTCTCTCTCTCTCTCTCTCTCTCTCTCTCTCTCTCTCTCTCTCTCTCTCTCTCTCGTCTCTATCAAATTTCCTTTTTTATTCTGTTCTTGTTTTCATCTTCATTTATCTCCATTGATAACATATTAAACCAATCTGTCTAACTCTCTATCTATCTGTCTGTTTATCTATATGTTTATCTATCAATCTGTCCGTCTGTTACCAATCTATTTATCTGTCTATCTACTACCACAACTTATCTAACCATCCCTCTCTACCTTCTACCATCTCCTCCTCCTCCACCTCTTCCTTTGTATCATTCACCAGCATGATGTAACTTCCCTACTTCTCCCTAACCCAGAAAAGGAAGATAAGGAGAAAGAGACACAGGAAGTGGTTAAGAGATAAAGAAGGAAGATCAAGAGCAAAGGTACATGTGAAAATGGCTAAATATATGTGTATAAGATTATATTTTTCATTTTTTTTCATTTTTTTCTTATTTTTTACTACTAAGGCTTGAGCTGGTTCTTACTACAGACTCAGAACCCTTAGTAATTAATGAGAGCTTCCCTCCTTCTTGACCTTTTCTGTATAGGGAATGGTATCGAGTGGGGCCTTCTTCCTCTTTCTCTCTTCTCGTTGCCCTTGATCAGTCAGTCAGTCCCCTCTTGCACAGAAAAAGAGGATACAAATAATAAATAGAATAATACTGCTGATTTTAAAAGTGTGGGAATATATTTAACTTGAGAACACACACAGTAAGTTCCTTTTTCCTTTCTGAAGATGAGATACAGTACGAAAAATATCTGAAGGTGGGATGAACAGTGGGAAAAATATCTGAAGGTGGAATGAACAGTGGAACAAATTATCTGAAGGTTGAATGAACAGTGGGACAAATATTTGAAGGTGGGAGGAACAGTGGGACAAATATCTGAAGACAGGATGAACAGTGGGAGAATTATCTGAAGGTTGAATAAACAGTGGGACAAATATTTGAAGGTGGGATGAACAGTGGGACAAATATCTAAAGGTGGGATAAACATTAAGAAAATCTATCAGAAGGCGAAAATGAACATGAATCCATCTAGAAATGAACCGGGAAACGAACCCTTGACCGGAACAGAGCCACGCCTCAGCCACTGGTACCCTAATGACTGTTATGCTCTCTCACCACAACTATTTTCCAAGGGCAGCGAGATGATTAGCGGGTTTTCAAGAGTGTTTATTCTGTTAATAATATAGAAATCTTGTCACTTTGCGTCTGGAACCATAAAAGAACCTTAAACCTCTTCTCTCTCACCACGACTATTTTCCAAGGGCAGCGAGATGATTAGCGGGGTTTTCAAGAGTATTTATCCTGTTAATAATGTAGAAATCTTGTCATTCTGCCTCTAGAACCCTAAAAACACCTTGAAAAACTCGTATACATCCAGATAAATGAAGCACAGAAGAGTTTGAGAATACGAGCATATCACACTAAGTTCTTGGAGAATTTAATCTTGTACAATATTGGAAGTACTGGAAGCTACATAGATTTCCACACCGTTTCCATGGTTTTAGTAATGGTTTATCAAGAAATCTACATCACTAATTTCGAAAACAAGAACCTGACAACATGACAAATTCTCAAACACCTCTGTGCTTCACCTCAACAATTTCAGAAGGCTTTATCTAAATCTATACGAGATTTTTAAGGTGTTTTTTTACGGTTCTAGAGGCAGAGTGACAAGATTTCTACATTATTACCTGGAGAAACACTCTTGAAAACCCGGCTAATCATCTCTGTAGCACTTGAAAATAGTCATGGTAAGAGAGTAAAGGGTATCTGAATAAGGACTCACAGTCTCCATAGCCTTTAACCTCTTTAATATAGAGACGCATTTTTTACTATGAGTTTCGGGTACAATTAGACCATTCTATTTTACATTAGGAAGAGTCAATCGATGTAAAAATATCAATGACCACAATCTTTACTATTTTAATCCCCACATAAGTTTCTGAAGCTGTATAAAATCACCAAATAGTAACCAGAATTAATATGAAAACGAGGCATGCTACTGAATGGATTAAGACACTCTCCTGCACCAATTGTTACTCCCGTAAATCCCCAACGCTTTACGAAAATAAGGAAAAAAGTATTGAGGAAAATTTTAAAGATGACGTTGATTTTGAGGTCACACGTTTAAGGAGCCTTTTCCTTTTTCCCATAAATAGTTCTCGTTAATTCTGAGTCGGTAGGAGGTAATGAAATACACGTAGGATTGTTCTCCTTCTCGACTGAGCGGCGCCATTACACCATGACTCCGAAATTGTAGTGTAGGAGGCAAATCAGTCAATAATTGTGTCGTGCATCTTCAAACATGCATTATCATGATCTGCTTACTATTACACTCTCTCTCTCTCTCTCTCTCTCTCTCTCTCTCTCTCTCTCTCTCTCTCTCTCTCTGAGCAAAATGGCGCAGTAGTACCTCTCAAGCGGTCCCTTCTTTCACCCGTTCGTTATGCAACACTCTCGCAATATCGCTAAACGAGAAAGGAATGCCAGAAAGCCCCAGTGATTGTCTTATCAAAGTCATGCGGAAGATCCTTGGAAAGAGGCCTTGCACACACTAACACACACACACACACAGAGAGAGAGAGAGAGAGAGAGAGAGAGAGAGAGAGAGAGCTTCACCATCTCACCACCCGCGTCGCAGTTACCTCACCAGTGCACCTCCCGCTGTGGCAAGCTTCCCCTTCAGTCTTATCTCTCCTTCAGGGCGTTTAGAATACCCAGCACCGTCAGCGAGGGCCCAATGCCTTTCCCCTGAGGACATCCAATCAATCCCTTCAGATTACTACAAGTGGGATAAACTGATGCAATCTAAGAGGAACTCGAGTACCTTCCCCGCCCACGCCTTCGTCAGTAGAAGAGGGATGAAAGTACTGTCCCTAGCGAGTGGTGGATGTGTTTGTAGTGGTGGTGGTGGCGGTGGCGGTGGCGGTGTGTTATCAAAACATCCCCGTCCTATCTTGATTTGTTATAGCATCTCTAGTCAAAGTTATTCTGTTTTATGCCTTTTTTTTTCAAGGGTTTTTGTGGTTTTACTGATAGTCTGACAATGGTTCCGTGTCACTAGTTGGAGAAACACCCGTGAGGACCCGACTAGTGATCTCTGTGATCTGTGAAAGTACTGATGAGAGAAGGAAGTGTTTAGGAATACGATGGCTGTAGCATTAGATAAGTGGAGTGTGCTGGGAGAAGACACAACATGAATTACCTTCTCTGAACATCCCTCGTCGAAATGCAAGAGAAATAAAGATCTATAATATGAACCTGAATTGCTATACCAGTTTTGGTTTTGTCAATGTGCTTACTCGCATGTCAGGTTCGTGTTAAGTTTGAATGCATGTTTAGAGTCTAGAACGCCATTTTTTTTTTTTTTATATACAAGAAGGAAAGCCAGCCAAAAGTAACAAAAGAATAAAAGACCCACTTGAATGCCAGTTCCCTTAACCCTTTCAGTACCATGCAGCGTTTTCATATTCGTTCTGGTTACAATTTGGTGATTTTATACAGCTTCAGAAACTTATGTGGGGGATTAGAACAGTGACAACACAGGCCATTAATCTTTTGACCTCCATAGACCCTTCCTAATGCAAATAAAGTCGTCTAATCATAGTAGAAATGCGCTCCAGCACTGAAAGGGTTAAAGATCAGACAGAGCAAGCCAAAATTCTGGAACGCCATAAATGTCTCTACAATATAACAGTTAAACGAAAAAAAATTGAAATCTCTACATTTTTCTTGATAATGCACGTCTAGAAGTTAGTGTGGGTGTTATGAAGTGAGTGTAAGAGATGTATTGCTTACCTTGTCACTGCAAAGTTTATAGAATGCACGTGTTTTGAAGCGTTTTGGTCTTTCTGAAGGTCAATTTTTAAAGGATGTTGAGATTGTTAGCCTGATTTCAAATGCCGACAAGATAAGAAAAATGAAGAACGAGAGAGAGAGAGAGAGAGAGAGAGAGAGAGAGAGAGAGAGAGAGAGAGAGAGAGAGAGAGAGAGAGAAAGGAAAACACACATAAACAAACAGAGAGAGCTATATAGACAGACAAAATAATAAAATGATAAGAAAAAACACACAAAATTCACAACAAAACATATCCACATTACACAATCAATCTTTTCCCATCCACTCCATCATCAGGAGGAAGGAAGGAAAGGAGGATGGAAGGAAGGAAACAAGGAGGAAAAAAAAAAAAGAACTGGGATGTCCTTCCTGCTTACTTACACGCCGGTATTGCCGCTAAGTGATGCAAGAGGAGGGAGCGGCAGAGGACACAAACAAACAGACGGACACACAGACAGACACACGAGGAGTAAGGAAAGCCATCTGAAATACATTGATAACACGTTTTTGTTGATTATTCTTCCTGTGTTTCTTTCTTTAGTTCCTTTATTTACTTGACTGGTTGCATGGTTAGGTTAGATTAGGTGAGGTAAGTCAATCAGTTAGGGAGATAGATAGTTAGGTAGTTAATTAGGTTAGGTTAGGTAAGGTCAGTCAATCAGTTAGCGAGTTAAATAGTTAAACAGTTAGTTAAGTAGGTTAGGTTGGGTCAAGGTAGGTGAGTCATTCAGTTAGTGAGATAAATAGATAGTTATTTGGTTAGGTTAGGCTGAGTCAGGTCAGTTAATCCAGTTAGTGAGTTAGATAGTTAGACAGTTAGATAGGTTAAGTTAGATCAGACATTCAGTTAGTGAGTTACATAGTTAGTTAGCTAGTTAGGTTAGTTACTCTCCTACCTTCTCCTATTCACTTCACGCCAATGCAAAATAAAAGGATGAAAAAAGTAAGTAATGAAAAAAAATTAAGAAAACAAAAGGCTTTCCCGAGACAAAGACATAAAGAATGATTTGTTTTTGTGATCATACTAAAATTTACGACAATATACATAACAATAAAGCTAATTAAGTTGTTCATTTTCTTTCTTATTCTCTTTCATTTATCCTTCAGCACTGTATGAGTAATGGGAGGAAGGAATGCAATAAATAAACTCAACCAGATTAATGAAATAACAACATGAATCATTAACCTCAAAAATTAATCAATAAATCATGAACAAAACCTATCAAAATAACTCAAACACATTTAAATCATTGAAAAACACGACTAAACCATTAACAAAAAATCAACAAAAAACGAAAGACAAACAACACTCGCAATAAAACATCAAACAATATTCAAATAAATGAAAAAAAAAGAAAAGAGATGAATAAAGCGCTTTTTTCAAACTAAACAAATAACCAATAACAAACAAAACAACTCATAATAATCTAAGAGGGAGGTTTCAAGACATTTATCCTTTTCTTTTCTTTCTTTTCTTATTTTTTGGCTAAATCTGTCGGACCTGCAGGGGAAGTGGCATCTAAGTGGGCCTTTTTTTCATCGCTTTATGTTACCCTTGGCCAGCTTTTCCCCTCCTACTTAAAAACAATCACATTTACACACTTTTGCAATTTGATCCCTACCACGCACGCACGTAAGGCTGGTCAAGGAGGAGGAGGAGGAGGAGGAGGAGGAGGAAGAAAAGAAGAAGAAGTAAGTGTGACAAGCGCATATCGGACGCACACACACCTGCTTATCTCTCGCCTAATTCTGTTCACGTAACCCTGAACCTCCTTAGACTAGACTCTGAACCTCCTTGCCTGACAATGTTTCTCTCTCTCTCTCTCTCTCTCTCTCTCTCTCTCTCTCTCTCTTTTCCGCCTTCTAGTGGTCTTTAATCCTCTGGTGTGTGACGTAAGGGTTCTGTACTCTATTGATAAACATTCAGAACCCTGTAACTTGAAATTAATGCATTCTTTCTTAATTTGTAGCATTTCAACGTTATTTCTCACTGGTTAATCCATTTTCGTTTTCTTTTCGTTTTTTTTTTACTTCCTTATCAATTTCTTTTGTGTCCAATTTCAATAAGTTTTCTTCTTTTTCTTGTTCTGCTTTTTTCTTTTTCTTTTTCTTCTTCTTCTTCTTCTTCTTCTTCTTCTTCTTCTTCTTCTTCTTCTTCTACCTTATTCTCTCTTTTCTATTCTATATCTCCATTGCGGACAAGCTTTCCTTGTTCTTTCCTTTTCCCTTATTCACTCTTTTCATTTCTATACACGTAATGCTAATCAATAAATCTTCCTTCATCTATTCATATTGTTCTTCGTCTTATACACAACAAATGAAAACATGAAAGAAGCCGAAATTACTAGAGAAATCATTAAAATCACATAACTTTCCTACTACGAGTATTTCACCTCCTCTTCCTCTCCTCCCCTACCTCCTCCTCCTCCTCCTCCTCCTCCTTTTCCTCCTTCTGCTATTCTCTCGCCAAAACACGATAACTCACAGCTGCGTTAAGAGACAACGGTGCAACTCAAGCAAGACACGAAGGTCAACACAAAAAATATAGGGTCAGATTATCACAGCAGTTGATTCATTCCCCCACAGTCTGCAAGGAACACTGGCCCCTTATGAGTGTGTCAGGATGAACCACAATTCCCTGCACCGTGAGTATGTCCAGGGTGAGGGATGGGGGGTGAAGGAGGGGCAGTTAGAGTGTTGTTTAATAATATGGGCCATAGATAAGAGCAACACGTGACGCTAAAGGTGTATGTAAGGTTCATTTTCGTGTCTTTTGGTATGATTCTAGTTTATCTATTGGCTTCTTGTATATTTCTTTTTATTATTGTTATCTTTATTTTTATTTGTCTTTTTTTTTAATAGATGATTTGGGGGTTTTCTTTTTCTTTATATTCTTTCTTTCCTTCTTTTTTCTTTCTTTTATTTTCTTTCTTTCTTTGTTTATTTATCGTCTTTGTTTCATTCATGTCTCTCCTTTGCCGGTCTCCGTACATGAAAAGTAGTAGTAGTAGTAGTAGTAGTAGTAGTAGTAGTAGTAGTAGTAGTAGTAATAGTAATAGTAGGAACAGAAGAAGTAGTAGTCGTAGTAATAGTAGTGGTAGTAAACAACACCAATTACTACTATCACTACTACTACTACTACTACTACTACTACTACTACTACTACTACTACTACTACTACTACTACTACTACTACTGCTACTACTACTACTACTGCTACTACCAATACTGCCAATATTATTACTACTATTACCACCACCACCACCACCACCACCACTACTACTACTACTACTACTACTACTACAACCATTACCACTCTAATCCCCTCATACTGCATATTTCTAACCAATCAATCCAATTCACGGCATGTTTGGCCTCATGCAGTATGACTCAAGCTTGTGTTGGTTCTTGCGTGTTATCAGCGGCCTTTTAAATATTTGCACAGCTCAAGAAACTAATTCGTCCTCGCTGTTGTTATTCATTGCGCGGCTTATCAGATTAATTACAAACTGGTCAATAAACAGTGAGGTGTGATGTGTGTTTAACGCCTTCAGTACCATAACACATTTTCATATTCATTCTGCTAAATATTTGGTGATTTCAACCCCTTCTGTACTCAAACGCATTTTTACCACGATTTTTCAGTATGATTAGACGATTTTATTTACAGTAGGAAGGGTTTATGGAGGTCAAAAGATTAATGGCCAGTCTTTACTGTTTTAATCCCCGCATAAGTTTCTGAAGCCGTATAAAATCGGCAAATGATAACCAGAATGAATATGAAAACGCTGAAGGGATTAAACATAGCTCTACAAACTTACGTATGTTGGGTATTAGAATAGCGAAGACTCTAGCCATTAATCTTCTGATCTCCATAGACTCTTCCTAATGTAAATAAAGTCATCTAATCACATATCTGGTAAACTCTGGAACTCCCTGCCTGTGTCTGTATTTCCATCTTCCTATGACTTGACTTCATTTAAGAGGGAGGTTTCAAGATATTTATCCTTGTCTTCTGGCTAACTCTGTCGGAGCTGTAAGGAGACTGGGCCATCTTTTATTTCTTTCTTTCTTTTTTGTTGTTGTTTCCTTTGGCCAGCTCTCCCTTTTACATCAGAAAAAAAAAAAAAACTCAGGTAAAAATGCGTCCCAGTACTGAAGAGGTTAAGTCGCTCATGAACACTAAATTGGTTTCTCTATTTTATTTTTATTCTGATTTTCTTTGTATAATTAATTTTGTTTTTGAGGGAGGGAAGAAGTGGTGGTGTTAATTAGCTTTTTTCTTTTCTTTTTATATCATATTATTCTTTTAGTCTTCTTTTCCAAGTCGTAGGAAAAAAATACCTTTTATTTCTCTCAAAGCTTAGATTCAAATGGAGTCCCTATAATACTAACGATTATCTTGTAATTACACATGTATATTTTGGAATAATAAATGTTTCTATGTTTCAACTAAATGGGCCTTTTTTTTTTTTTTCGTTTTATGTTGCTCGTGTCAAGTTTTCGTTTCTAAAAAAAAAAAAAAAAAAATCCAATCTCATAACTATGGAATCCTTGCATCAAATAAATAAATAAACAAGTAAATAAACAAACAAATAAAAAAAAATGCATTAAAAAAAAACTAGTTATGGTAAAGATACATGGCGTTAAGTGACACAAAGATACATAAACAAACAAAGTAAATAAATAAACACGAGCATTACAGATACATTGGATGGTCGTGGGTGGCGGTGGCAATGGCGGTGGTGGAGTGGCAAGGGTGGAGGTGGACTACTAAGGGACTGTTGGGGGTGAGGGGGATGATGGGGGGTGATGGGGGAGAATTATTAAGGGGTGATAGTCAGTCCCCGGCGGCGGCATACTCCAGATAGGAACGTACTTCAGCATTATCTTGGCTGCGGGTCAACAAGATGGCTTAAGACGCTCCTCCCCTCCTCCCCCTCCTCCTCTTCTTCTTCTTCTTCCTCCTCTTCTTCATCCCCTTCCTCCATCTGTCCTTTCTTCTTCTTCCATTTCTTCCTTTTTTTTCTCTCCTTCCTCCTTTCCCTTCCCTTCTTCCTCTTTCTCCATTTGTCCTTTCTTCGTCTTCCATTTCTTTCTTTTCTTCACCTCCTCCTCCTTCCCCTTCCTTCTTCTTCCTCTTCCTCCATCTGTCCTTTCTTCGTCTCCTATTTCGTCCTTTTCCTCTCTCCTACTCCCTTTCCTTCTTCTCTTTCTTCTCTAATTCTCCCTCCACCATCTCTCTCTTTCTCCTCTTCCCATTTCTCCACTTCACTTTTCTCCTCCTTCATTTCCTCCTCTTCCTTTTTTCTATATTTTCTCCCTCAGTGAATTTACATTTTGTTTTCGTTCTGGCTAGCTAAGTTTGTTATCCTCGTGCACGACTACCTCAGCTACATCACTATTCAAATCTCAGCTAAACTATTAGTATTCTACTCTTCCCTTCTATCTACTCTTCTCTCTTGGCTACCTACATTGCGTTCTTCTTACATCCTTCATTCACAGCCAGTCAAATATCTAAACTATCTTTCTTTATATCAGCTGAACTATCATCTGTCTGTCTTCCTTTTTTATTTATTTTTTTTCGTTTCCTTGCTCTAGTACTTCTCTATTCTTTAACGTCACTTTCGTGTTTCACTCATTCACTGGTTTACTTCAAATAACTTCCCAGCAACCCAAAATCCCCCTTTTACTACATCATTAGGTAAAACATCATTCTTTTAAATTAGCCAGCATTCACTCATTCTCTGGTTTACTTCAAATAACTTTTCATCAACTCAAAATCCTTTCCTTTTTTTCTGCATCACTTTATCTGTATATAAGGTAAAACATCATTCTTTCTAGTCAGCCATCCACCACTCTTTCATCGGTTTACTTCAAATAACTTCCCATCAACAGCGACTCAAACCCTTTCCTCCATTTACTGCATCATTTCATCCGTATATTAGCTAAAACATAATTCTTTTAAGACAACCAGCCTCTACTCATTCGCTGGTTAACTTCAAATAACCTCCCATGAATTTAAACTCCTCCTTTTACAACACAGTTTCATCCTTTCATTAACTAAAACATCATTCTTTTAGTCAGCCAGCCTCTACTCATTCACTGGTTAACTTCAAATAACCAAACTCCTCCATTTTACTGCATCATTACATCCTTACACCAGCTAAAACATCATTATTTTACTCCTTTACTCTACACTAACTCACCTATCCACTTGCGTCACTTCTTCGTTGACTTTATGCCACTCATTCACTAGCCAGACAACACTATTAAATCGTAAGCAAGCAACTGCATCTCCTTATTTACTTACGTCACTTCCTGCGTGTACCTGCGTCAGCCACCTCTTCGTTGTCACAGTAAGCGTCCTTGGTAGACGCACACGTGTCCCTCCGCAGGTCACTACCACTGTGGAAAGAACGGCCACATCAGGAAAATTATGCATAAAATTATTAGAATTCATATCACGGTCATTATTATCAGTGCGTGTATAAAGGAAAGGGAAGTTGTGTGTGTGTGTGTGTGTGTGTGTGTGTGTGTGTGTGTGTGTGTGTGTGTTATCCTTACTGGATAACAACGACAATAACAACAAACAACAACAACATTAGAAGGAAAAGGAGGAGGAAGAGAACAAGGAAGAGGAAAAAGAGGAAGAGAAGAAAGAAGGAAAAAAGGCAAAGAATGAAAAAAGAGGAAGAAGAGAATGAAAAAGAAAATAAAGAGAAGAGATAAAATAAAACATCAAAACAACAAACAACA